>NC_048589.1:46657998-46957998 GCF_013265735.2 Oncorhynchus mykiss | reverse complement strand
ATATAGAGACAGTAGTGGTCTGGTAGTGGTATAGAGACAGTAGTGGTCTGGTAGTGGTATAGAGACAGTAGTGGTCTGGTAGTGGTAGTGGTATAGAGACAGTAGTGGTCTAGTAGTGGTAGTGGTATAGAGACAGTAGTGGTCTGGTAGTGGTAGTGGTATAGAGACAGTAGTGGTCTAGTAGTGGTAGTGGTATAGAGACAGTAGTGATCTGGTAGTGATGGTGGTATAGAGACAGTAGTGGTCTGGTAGTGGTATAGAGACAGTAGTGATCTGGTAGTGGTATAGAGACAGTAGTGGTCTGGTAGTGGTAGTGATATAGAGACAGTAGTGGTCTGGTAGTGATATAGAGACAGTAGTGGTCTGGTAGTGGTATAGAGACAGTAGTGGTCTGGTAGTGATATAGAGACAGTAGTGGTCTGGTAGTGGTATAGAGACAGTAGTGGTCTGGTAGTGATATAGAGACAGTAGTGGTCTGGTAGTGGTATAGAGACAGTAGTGGTCTGGTAGTGATATAGAGACAGTAGTGGTCTGGTAGTGGTAGTGGTATAGAGACAGTAGTGGTCTGGTAGTGATATAGAGACAGTAGTGGTCTGGTAGTGTTATAGAGACAGTAGTGGTCTGGTAGTGGTCTGGTAGTGTTATAGAGACAGTAGTGGTCTGGTAGTGTTATAGAGACAGTAGTGGTCTGGTAGTGGTAGTGTTATAGAGACAGTAGTGGTCTGGTAGTGATATAGAGACAGTAGTGGTCTGGTAGTGGTAGTGGTATAGAGACAGTAGTGGTCTGGTAGTGGTATAGAGACAGTAGTGGTCTGGTAGTGGTAGTGGTATAGAGACAGTAGTGGTCTGGTAGTGGTAGTGGTATAGAGACAGTAGTGGTCTGGTAGTGGTAGTGGTATAGAGACAGTAGTGGTCTGGTAGTGGTATAGAGACAGTAGTGGTCTGGTAGTGATATAGAGACAGTAGTGGTCTGGTAGTGGTAGTGATATAGAGACAGTAGTGGTCTGGTAGTGGTATAGAGACAGTAGTGGTCTGGTAGTGGTAGTGATATAGAGACAGTAGTGGTCTGGTAGTGGTAGTGGTATAGAGACAGTAGTGGTCTGGTAGTGGTATAGAGACAGTAGTGGTCTGGTAGTGATATAGAGACAGTAGTGGTGTAGTAGTGGTATAGAGACAGTAGTGATCTGGTAGTGGTATAGAGACAGTAGTGGTCTGGTAGTGGTAGTGGTATAGAGACAGTAGTGGTCTGGTAGTGGTATAGAGACAGTAGTGGTCTGGTAGTGATATAGAGACAGTAGTGGTCTGGTAGTGGTATAGAGACAGTAGTGGTCTGGTAGTGGTAGTGGTATAGAGACAGTAGTGGTCTAGTAGTGGTAGTGGTATAGAGACAGTAGTGGTCTGGTAGTGGTAGTGGTATAGAGACAGTAGTGGTCTGGTAGTGATATAGAGACAGTAGTGGTCTGGTAGTGGTATAGAGACAGTAGTGGTCTGGTAGTGATATAGAGACAGTAGTGGTCTGGTAGTGGTAGTGGTATAGAGACAGTAGTGATCTGGTAGTGGTAGTGGTATAGAGACAGTAGTGGTCTGGTAGTGGTAGTGGTATAGAGACAGTAGTGGTCTGGTAGTGGTAGTGGTATAGAGACAGTAGTGGTCTGGTAGTGGTAGTGATGTGTAGACAATAGTGGTCTGGTAGTGGTAGTGGTATAGAGACAGTAGTGGTCTGGTAGTGGTAGTGGTATAGAGACAGTAGTGGTCTGGTAGTGAGCAGAGAAGGACCGTCTCATTTCATGAGTGGAGAAGGACCGTCTCATTTCATGAGCAGAGAAGGACCGTCTCATTTCATGAGTGGAGAAGGACCGTCTCATTTCATGAGTGGAGAAGGACCGTCTCATTTCATGAGTGGAGAAGGACCGTCTCATTTCATGAGTGGAGAAGGACCGTCTCATTTCATGAGTGGAGAAGGACCGTCTCATTTCAAGCAAGAGCATTTCCGTCCACATTCAATCTGTTCACCGGCTCTCCTGGATGAACTTTGACCTTTTTCAAAAGGAGGAGAGCGAGGATGGAGAGGACCCAGGCGGTGAGCAAATGTAATTTATAAAAGGCCAGTTTATAGGTTTGTTGGAAATCTTGTATCTACTTTCTGTTACCTGTCTCTTTAAGGGGAACTTGGAGAGTTTCTG
The DNA here is from genome assembly GCF_013265735.2 of Oncorhynchus mykiss. NCBI lineage: Eukaryota > Metazoa > Chordata > Actinopteri > Salmoniformes > Salmonidae > Oncorhynchus > Oncorhynchus mykiss. Next base: position 46,955,815 of record NC_048589.1, on the reverse strand, counting down.
GATGGGTGGGGAGGGCAGGGTCTTCTGGGTAGACATCCTCATACGACAGAGGATGATGATGACGACGGCCAGGATGAACAGCACGCAGCCCGTCACATAGATCAGGATGTCAGCATAGTCATCCTCCTTGTCACCATCGTGCAGCGCTGGGAGAGGTCAGGGGTTAGAGGTCAGGGGTTAGAGATCAGGGGTTAGAGGTTACAGAGTAAACGTTGGACTACAGTCACAACCACAAATACACTACAAACATTGCAGACGGGCCCAGATCTGCTTGAACTATCATTTCAACAGCTTATCCCTCATTATCAAGACTGGCGTAACAATGTGTGATAAGGAGTTGGAAACTTGGCAAAAGAGCAGAAAAAGACTGGAACCCAGGCTCAGGAATCGGAATCACAACCATTGTGTTTAAATGTGTTGATTAATACCCTACTGTCTTGTTCAGTTAAATCACAACCATTGTGTTTAAATGTGTTGATTAATACCCTACTGTCTTGTTCAGTTAAATCACAACCATTGTGTTTAAATGTGTTGATTAATACCCTACTGTCTTGTTCAGTTAAATCACAACCATTGTGTTTAAATGTGTTGATTAATACCCTACTGTCTTGTTCAGTTAAATCACAACCATTGTGTTTAAATGTGTTGATTAATACCCTACTGTCTTGTTCAGTTGAATCACAACCATCAGTCTAGGAGGCTTGGGGACATAGTTCAGTCTAGGAGGCTTGGGGATATAGTTCAGTCTAGGAGGCTGGAGGACATAGTTCAGTCTAGGAGGTTGGGGTTCATAGTTCAGTCTAGGAGGTTGGGGGACATCGTTCAGTCTAGGAGGCTGGGGGACATAGTTCAGTCTAGGAGGCTGGGGGTCATAGTTCAGTCTAGGAGGTTGGGGGTCATAGTTCAGTCTAGGAGGCTGGAGGACATAGTCCAGTCTAGGAGGCTGGGGGACATAGTTCAGTCTAGGAGGTTGGGGGTCATAGTTCAGTCTAGGAGGTTGGGGGACATCGTTCAGTCTAGGAGGCTGGGGGACATAGTTCAGTCTAGGAGGCTGGGGGTCATAGTTCAGTCTAGGAGGTTAGGGGTCATAGTTCAGTCTAGGAGGCTGGGGGACATAGTTCAGTCTAGGAGGCTGGAGGACATAGTCGAGTCTAGGAGGCTGGGGGACATAGTTCAGTCTAGGAGGTTGGGGGTCATAGTTCAGTCTAGGAGGTTGGGGGACATCGTTCAGTCTAGGAGGCTGAGAGACATAGTTCAGTCTAGGAGGTTGGGGATATAGTTCAGTCTAGGAGGCTGGAGGACATAGTCCAGTCTAGGAAGCTGGGGGGCATAGTTCAGTCTAGGAGGCTGGGGGACATAGTTCAGGCTCTAAGAGGCTGAGAGACATAGTTCAGTCTAGGAGGTTGGGGATATAGTTCAGTCTAGGAGGCTAGAGGACATAGTCCAGTCTAGGAGGCTGGGGGACATAGTTCAGTCTAGGAGGCTGGGGGACATAGCTCAGGCTCTAAGAGGCTGAGAGACATAGTTCAGTCTAGGAGGTTGGGGGTCATAGTTCAGTCTAGGAGGCTGGGGGACATAGTTCAATCTCTAAGAGGCTGGGGGTCATAGTTCAGTCTAGATAGCTGGGGGACACAGTTCATTCTAGGAGGCTGGGGGACATAGTTCAGTCTTTAGGAGGCTGGGGGTCATAGTTCAGTCTAGGAGGATGGGGGACATAGTTCAGTCTAGGAGGCTGGGGGTCATAGTTCAGTCTAGGAGGCTGGGGGACATAGTTCAGGCTCTAAGAGGCTGGGGGTCATAGTTCAGTCTAGGAGGTTGGGGGACATAGTTCAGTCTAGGAGGCTGGGGGACATAGTTCAGTCTAGGAGGCTGGGGGACATAGTTCAGGCTCTAAGAGGCTGAGAGACATAGTTCAGTCTAGGAGGTTGGGGATATAGTTCAGTCTAGGAGGCTGGAGGACATAGTCCAGTCTAGGAAGCTGGGGGGCATAGTTCAGTCTAGGAGGCTGGGGGATATAGTTCAGGCTCTAAGAGGCTGGGGGTCATAGTTCAGTCTAGGAGGTTGGGGGACATAGTTCAGTCTAGGAGGCTGGGGGACATAGTTCAGTCTAGGAGGCTGGGGGACATAGTTCAGGCTCTAAGAGGCTGAGAGACATAGTTCCGTCTAGGAGGTTGGGGATATAGTTCAGTCTAGGAGGCTAGAGGACATAGTCCAGTCTAGGAGGCTGGGGGACATAGTTCAGGCTCTAAGAGGCTGAGAGACATAGTTCAGTCTAGGAGGTTGGGGTCATAGTTCAGTCTAGGATGCTGGGGGACATAGTTCAGTCTAGAAGGCTTGGGGATATAGTTCAGTCTAGGAGGCTGGGGGACATAGTTCAGTCTAGGAGACTGGGGGACATAGTTCAGTCTAGGAGGCTGGGGGACATAGTTCAGTCTAGGAGGCTGGGGGTCATAGTTCAGTCTAGGAGGCTTGGGGACATAGTTCAGTCTAGGAGGTTGGGGGACATAGTTCAGTCTAGGAGGCTGGGGGACATAGTTCAGTCTAGGAGGCTGGGGGACATAGTTCAGGCTCTAAGAGGCTGAGAGACATAGTTCAGTCTAGGAGGTTGGGGATATAGTTCAGTCTAGGAGGCTAGAGAGGACATAGTCCAGTCTAGGAGGCTGGGGGACATAGTTCAGTCTAGGAGGCTGGGGGACATAGCTCAGGCTCTAAGAGGCTGAGAGACATAGTTCAGTCTAGGAGGTTGGGGGTCATAGTTCAGTCTAGGAGGCTGGGGGACATAGTTCAATCTCTAAGAGGCTGGGGGTCATAGTTCAGTCTAGATAGCTGGGGGACACAGTTCATTCTAGGAGGCTGGGGGACATAGTTCAGTCTAGAAGGCTTGGGGATATAGTTCAGTCTAGGAGGCTGGGGGACATAGTTCAGTCTAGGAGACTGGGGGACATAGTTCAGTCTAGGAGGCTGGGGGACATAGTTCAGTCTAGGAGGCTGGGGGTCATAGTTCAGTCTAGGAGGCTTGGGGACATAGTTCAGTCTAGTAGGCTGGGGGACATAGTTCAGTCTAGGAGGCTGGGGGATATAGTTCAGGCTCTAAGAGGCTGGGGGTCATAGTTCAGTCTAGGAGGATGGGGGTCATAGTTCAGTCTAGGAGGCTGGGGAACATAGTTCAGTCTCTATGAGGCTGGGGGACATAGTTCAATCTCTAAGAGGCTGGGGGTCATAGTTCAGTCTAGATAGCTGGGGGACACAGTTCATTCTAGGAGGCTGGAGGACATAGTGAAGTCCATGGAGAACAAGAGCACCTCCTCCCAGCTGCCCACTGCACTGAGGCTAGGTAACACGGTCACCACCGATAAATCCATGATTATCGAAAACTTCAACAAGCATTTCTCAACGGCTGGCCATGCCTTCCGCCTGGCTACTCCAACCTCGGCCAACAGCCCCCCCCCCCCCCCGCAGCTACTCGCCCAAGCCTCTCCAGGTTCTCCTTTACCCAAATCCAGATAGCAGATGTTCTGAAAGAGCTGCAAAACCTGGACCCGTACAAATCAGCTGGGCTTGACAATCTGGACCCTCTATTCCTGAAACTATCCGCCGCCATTGTCGCAACCCCTATTACCAGCCTGTTCAACCTCTCTTTCCTATCGTCTGAGATCCCCAAGGATTGGAAAGCTGCCGCAGTCATCCCCCTCTTCAAAGGGGGCGACACCCTGGACCCAAACTGTTACAGACCTATATCCATCCTGCCCTGCCTATCTAAGGTCTTCGAAAGCCAAGTCAACAAACAGGTCACTGACCATCTCGAATCCCACCGTACCTTCTCCGCTGTGCAATCTGGTTTCCGAGCCGGTCACGGGTGTACCTCAGCCACGCTCAAGGTACTAAACGATATCATAACCGCCATCGATAAAAGACAGTACTGTGCAGCCGTCTTCATAGACCTTGCCAAGGCTTTCGACTCTGTCAATCACCGTATTCTTATCGGCAGACTCAGTAGCCTCGGTTTTTCGGATGACTGCCTTGCCTGGTTCACCAATTACTTTGCAGACAGAGTTCAGTGTGTCAAATCGGAGGGCATGCTGTCCGGTCCTCTGGCAGTCTCTATGGGGGTGCCACAGGGTTCAATTCTCGGGCCGACTCTTTTCTCTGTATATATCAATGATGTTTCTCATGCTGCGGGCGATTCCCTGATCCACCTCTACGCAGACGACACCATTCTATATACTTCCGGCCCGTCCTTGGACACTGTGCTATCTAACCTCCAAACGAGCTTCAATGCCATACAGCACTCCTTCCGTGGCCTCCAACTGCTCTTAAACGCTAGTAAAACCAAATGCATGCTTTTCAACCGTTCGCTGCCTGCACCCGCACGCCTGACCATCATCACCACCCTGGATGGTTCCGACCTTGAATATGTGGACATCTATAAGTACCTAGGTGTCTGGCTAGACTCTAAACTCTCCTTCCAGACCCATATCAAACATCTCCAATCGAAAATCAAATCAAGAGTCGGCTTTCTATTCCGCAACAAAGCCTCCTTCACTCACGCCGCCAAACTTACCCTAGTAAAACTGACTATCCTACCGATCCTCGACTTCGGCGATGTCATCTACAAAATTGCTTCCAACACTCTACTCAGCTAACTGGATGCAGTTTATCACAGTGCTATCCGTTTTGTCACTAAAGCACCTTATACCACCCACCACTGCGACTTGTATGCTCTAGTCGGCTGGCCCTCGCTACATATTCGTCGCCAGACCCACTGGCTCCAGGTCATCTACAAGTCCATGCTAGGTAAAGCTCCGCCTTATCTCAGTTCACTGGTTACGATGGCAACACCCATCCGTAGCACGCGCTCCAGCAGGTGTATCTCACTGATCATCCCTAAAGCCAACACCTCATTTGGCCGCCTTTCGTTCCAGTTCTCTGCTGCCTGTGACTGGAACGAATTGCAAAAATCGCTGAAGTTGGAGACTTTTATCTCCCTCACCAACTTCAAACATCTGCTATCTGAGCAGCTAACCGATCGCTGCAGCTGTACATAGTCCATTGGTAAATAGCCCACCCATTTTCACCTACCTCATCCCCATACTGTTTTTATTTATTTATTTTTCTGCTCTTTTGCACACCAATATCTCTACCTGTACATAACCATCTGATCATTTATCACTCCAGTGTTAATCTGCATAATTGTAATTATTTGCCTACCTTCTCATGCCTTTTGCACACAATGTATATATAGACTCCCCTTTTTTCTACTGTGTTATTGACTTGTTAATTGTTTACTCCATGTGTAACTCTGTGTTGTCTGTTCACACTGCTATGCCCTATCTTGGCCAGGTCGCAGTTGCAAATGAGAACTTGTTCTCAACTAGCCTACCTGGTTAAATAAAGGTGAAATAAAAATTTCTTTTTAGGAGGTTGGGGGTCACAGTTCAGTCTAGGAGGCTGGGGGTCATAGTTCAGTCGTGGAGGCTGGGGGTCATAGTCCAATCTAGGAGGCTGGGGGACATAGTTCAGTCTAGGAGGCTGGGGGACATAGTTCGGTCTAGGAGACTGGGGGTCATAGTTCAGTCTAGGAGGCTGGGGGTCATAGTTCAGTCTAGAAGGCTGGGGGACATAGTTCAGTCTAGGAGGCTGGGGGACATAGTTCAGTCTAGAAGGCTTGGGGATATAGTTCAGTCTAGGAGGCTGGGGGACATAGTTCAGTCTAGGAGGTTGGGGGTCACAGTTCAGTCTAGGAGGCTGGGGGTCATAATTCAGTCTAGGAGGCTGGGGGACATAGTTCAGTCTTGGAGGCTGGGGGACATAGTTCAGTCTAGGAGGCTGGGGGACATAGTTCAGTCTAGGTGGATGGGGGACATAGTTCAGTCTAGGAGGCTGGAGGACATAGTTCAGTCTAGGTGGCTGGAGGACATAGTTCAGTCTAGGTGGCTGGAGGACATAGTTCAGTCTAGGAGGCTTGGGGTCATAGTTCAGTCTAGGAGGCTGGGGGTCATAGTTCAGTCTAGGAGGCTGGGGGACATAGTTCGGTCTAGGAGGCTGGAGGACATAGTTCAGCAGTAATCATCAATACTCATACTGAAGTCTCTACTCTACAATCATCTCTAGGAGGCTGGGGGTCATAGTTCAGTCTAGGAGGCTGGGGGTCACAGTTCAGTCTAGGAGGCTGGAGGACATAGTTCAGAAGTAATCATCAATACTCATACTGAAGTCTCTACACTACAATCATCTCTAGGAGGTTGGGGTCATAGTTCAGTCTAGGAGGCTGGGGGTCACAGTTCAGTCTAGGAGGCTGGGGGTCATAGTTCAGTCTAGGAGACTGGAGGACATAGTTCAGTCTAGGAGGCTGGGGGTCATAGTTCAGTCTAGGAGGCTGGGGGTCATTGTTCAGTCTAGGAGGCTGGGGGTCACAGTTCAGTCTAGGAGGCTGGGGGTCATAGTTCAGTCTAGGAGGCTGGGGGTCATAGTTCAGTCTAGGAGGCTGGGGGTCACAGTTCAGTCTAGGAGGCTGGAGGACATAGTTCAGCAGTAATCATCAATACTCATACTGAAGTCTCTACACTACAATCATCTCTAGGAGGCTGGGGGTCATAGTTCAGTCTAGGAGGCTGGGGGTCACAGTTCAGTCTAGGAGGCTGGAGGACATAGTTCAGCAGTAATCATCAATACTCATACTGAAGTCTCTACACTACAATCATCTCTAGGAGGCTGGGGGTCATAGTTCAGTCTAGGAGGCTGGGGGTCACAGTTCAGTCTAGGAGGCTGGAGGACATAGTTCAGCAGTAATCATCAATACTCATACTGAAGTCTCTACACTACAACCATCTCTAGGATGTTGCTGCTTCTTCAGCTGAATACTGTGCCACTGAGTAAATAAATGATTTGAAATCAAATTACATTTGAAAAGTTTCAGACACAGGCATACAAACAGAAATTCAGAGATTCAACCGTTAGAATGAGACATAGAGGAGAGAGAGAGGGGTAGCGTATACCTGGGAGCACGGTGAGCCAAGCAGAGTGGTAAGCATACCCAATAGAGTTCCCTGCTAGACAAGTATACTCTCCTGCATCCTCTAAAGACACATTGGTAAGGAAGAGGCTCTCTAGTTCCTTATCCGTGGTGTTAATACCAGCCGTCTGGAGAGGAGGGGAGGAGGGGAGGAGGAGAGGAGGGGAGGAGGGGAGGAGGGGAGGAGGGGAGGAGGGGAGGAGGGGAGGAGGAGAGGAGGGGAGGAGGAGAGGAGGAGAGGAGGGGAGGAGGGGAGGAGGAGGGAAAACAGAAAGAGATTTCATAAACCAAACGCTCCAAGAGAAAATGCACCAAACACCAAAACACTAAAATCACCGAACATCAGGAGCATCTCAGATTAGACCAGTCACCATGGGAATAGAGGGTTAGGGTTAGAGGTCAGGGGTTAGGGGTCACAGGAAGCAAGACTGAAGACCTTATTCCACGGGCTCAAGTCGGCTTGATGTAACACCACTAGGATGGTCTTTACCACCACCTGACAACAGCGGACACCCAGAGCAGCCATAGAGAAGCCATCACCCAGAGGTCACCACCACACCATGTACTGCTGTCAAACTGAGGAGAGGGGAGAGAGGGATGAATACACTGATATGGCTGGAATAACATGGTGTGTGTTTGAGGAAGGGGGAGAGGGCAGCCTATTGAAGTACTAGCACTAATGAAGGGTGTGGTTGTATTGATCTGAGGCAGGAGATGGTAAATGGATGAGACAAGCTACCTGACAAAACTCAGCCCTAACATAGGAGAGTGGGGGGTTTCTGCTCATCAACCAGCCAGTCATTCAGCAGCACAGGAGAGATAGACTGAGTCAGAACAGGGGACATATAGAGAGAGATATAGAGGGGAAACAGGGGAGAGATAGAGGAGAGGAAACCGAGGGGGAGAGATAGACGAGGGGAGACAGAGAGGGAGAGAGAAGGAGAGATAGAGGAGGAGAGTAAACAGAGAGGGAGATATAGAGGAGAGGAAACTGAGGGGGAGCGATAGAGGAGGGGAGACAGAGAGGGAGAGATAGAGGAGAGTAAACAGAGAGGGAGATATAGAGGAGAGGAAACCGAGGAGGAGAGATAGACGAGGGGAGACAGAGAGGGAGAGATAGAGGAGAGTAAACAGAGAGGGAGAGATAGAGGAGGGGAGACAGATAGGGAGAGATAGAGGAGGAGAAACAGAGGGAGAGATAGAGGAGAGTAAATGGAGAGGGAGAGATAGAGGAGAGGAACCTGAGGGTGAGAGATTGAGGAGGGGAGACAGAGAGGGAGAGATAGAGGAGAGTAAACAGAGAGGGAGAGATAGAGGAGGGTAGACAGATAGGGAGAGATAGAGGAGAGTAAACGGAGAGGGAGAGATAGAGGAGAGTAAATGGAGAGGGAGAGATAGAGGAGAGGAACCTGAGGGGGAGAGATAGAGGAGGGGAGACAGAGAGGGAGAGATAGAGGAGAGTAAACGGAGAGGGAGAGATAGAGGGGAGGAACCTGAGGGGGAGAGATAGAGGAGGGGAGACAGAGAGGGATAGATAGAGGAGAGTAAACGGAGAGGGAGAGATAGAGGAGAGGAACCTGAGGGGAAGAGATAGAGGAGGGGAGACAGAGAGGGAGAGAGAAGGAGAGATAGAGGAGGAGAGTAAACAGAGAGGGAGAGATAGAGGAGAGTAAACAGAGAGGGAGAGATATAGGAGAGTAAACGGAGAGGGAGAGATAGAGGAGAGGAAACAGGGGGAGAGATAGAGGGAGAGATAGAGGAGAAGAAACTAAGGGGGAGAGATAGAGGAGAAGAAACTGAGGGGGAGAGATAGAGGAGGGGAGACAGATAGGGAGAGAGAAGGAGAGATAGAGGAGGAGAAACTGAGCGGGGGAGATAGATAGAGGAGCGGAAACAGATGGGTTAGATAGATAGAGGAGGGGAGACAGATGGGTTAGATAGAGAGAGGAGGGGGAACAGATGGGTTAGATAGAGAGAGGAGGGGGAACAGATGGGTTAGATAGATAGAGAAGGGGAGACAGATGGGTTAGATAGATAGAGGAGGGGAGACAGATGGGTTAGATAGATAGAGGAGGGGAGACAGATGGGTTAGATAGATAGAGGAGGGGAGACAGATGGGTTAGATAGATAGAGGAGGGGAAACAGATGGGTTAGATAGATAGAGGAGGGGAGACAGATGGGTTAGATAGATAGAGGAGGGGAGACAGATGGGTTAGATAGAGAGAGGAGGGGGAACAGATGGGTTAGATAGAGAGAGGAGGGGAGACAGATGGGTTAGATAGATAGACGGGGGGGAACAGATGGGTTAGATAGATAGAGGAGGGGAAACAGGTGGGTTAGATAGATAGAGGAGGGGAAACAGGTGGGTTAGATAGATAGAGGAGGGGAAACAGGTGGGTTAGATAGATAGAGGAGGGGAGACAGATGGGTTAGATAGATAGAGGAGGGTTGTTACAACAGTAGACAGCTTGGAACGCCAGGTGGTCGTAGTGATAGTGGGTTTACCTGGTTTACTTGGTCTGTGTACCGTGAGCCAGAAGGCGTTTTCTGACTTTCCTACAAAGTTAGATGCTCGACACCAGTACTTCCCGGCATCAGCTTCGGTCACATTCAACACAGCCAGTATAACATCAACCTCTGTTCTCCTGCTCACTAGACTCTGGATAGAAGGGGTTAAAATACACTGGTGTAAACAACAACAACAACAACACAGCCAGTATAACATCAACCTCTGTTCTCCTGCTCACTAGACTCTGGATAGAAGGGGTTAAAATACACTGGTGTAAACAACAACACAGCCAGTATAACATCAACCTCTGTCCTCCTGCTGACTGGACTCTGGAGGAGAGGAGGGTTAGAACCATACAATTACATATTATAACTCCACATTTGGATCCTAGCAACATGCCCAAAAAATTATCAATTTTGTTAAAGGAAAACTTTGATCCAACAGGATCTCTGTGGTTAACCCACCGTGAGATGGAAGCTGTAGATGAGGACATTAAAGGAAAGGGAAAGGAAGGATAACTAGTCAGTCCGACAACTGAAAGTAAGTACGTACGCAGAACACACACACCGCATCATTACTCGTGACAGAAAAAAACTGTTGATCAATAATTAAACACAAGGAGAAAACAGAACATGTATCAAAACTGGACGTGGTTCATTAAAACAGATCATTTATCATATGAAGTATTAATATATTATATCTGGCTCACCCATAGAACACATTTATATAGGAATGACTGTGAATAAAAGTATCTGCTAAATGACGTACATTATACAGTTGAAGTCGGAAGTTTACATACACTTGGGTTGGAGTCATTAAAACTTGTTTTTCAACCACAACACACATTTCTTCTTATGGCTGCAGGGGCAGTATTGAGTAGCTTGGATGAAAGGTGCCCAGAGGTGCCCAGAGTAAAAGGCCTGCTCCTCAGTCCCAGTTGCTAATATATGCATATTATTATTATTATTATTGGATAGAAAACACTCTGAAGTTTCTAAAACTGTTTGAATGATGTCTGTGAGTATAACAGAACTGGCCCCATTTTCTGTGCGCCGTCTCAGATTATTGCATGGTTTGCTAGTTTTTTTTTAATCTGACACAGCGGTTGCATTAAGGAGAGGTATATCTATAATTCCATGTGTATAACTTGTATTATCATCTATATTTATGATGAGTACTTCTGTTGAATCGATGTGGCTATGCAAAATCATTGAATGTTTTTGGAACTAGTGAACGTAACGCGCCAATGTAAACTCCGATTTTTTTATATAAATATGAACTTCATCAAACAAAACATACATGTATTGTGTAACATCAAGTCCTATGAGTGTCATCTGATGAAGATCATCAAAGGTTAGTGATTCATTTTATCTCTTTGGCTGGAAAAATGTCTGTGTTTATTCTGTGGCTTGGTGGTGACCTAACATAATCGTTTGTAAAGCATATTTGAAATCGGACACTGTGGTGGGATTAACAACAAGATTACCTTTAAAACGGTATACGATACTTGTATGTTTGAGGATTTCTGTTGTTTTGAATTTGGCGCCCTGCACTTTCACTGGCTGTTGTCATATCATCCCGTTAACGGGATTTCAGCCCTAAGAAGTTTTAACAAACTATAGTTTTGGCAAGTCGGTTCGGACATCTACTTTGTGCATGACACAAGTAATTTTTCCAACAATTGTTTACAGACAGATTATTTCACTATAATCCACTGTATCACAAATCCAGTGGGTCAGAAGTTTACATACACTAAGTTGACTGTGCCTTTAAACAGCTTGCAAAATTCCAGAAAATGATGTCATGGCTTTAGAAGCTTCTGATAGGCTAATTAACATCATTGTGTAACGGGTGTCGTCGTCTGAGGAAGAATCAGACCAAAGCGCAGAGCGGTAAGTGTTCCTGATATTTATTTGAACTGAACACTAGAACAAAATAACAAAGTGCAAAAACGAACCAAAACTGTCCTGTCAGGTGCAGAAAACACTAAACACAGGTGGGAAAACGTATGGTTCCCAATCAGAGACAACGATAGACAGCTGTCCCTGATTGAGAACCACACCCGGCCAAAAACAAAGAAATACAAAAACATAGAAAAAGGAACATAGAATGCCCACCCAAATCACACCATGACCAAACCAACATAGAGACATATAAAGGTCTCTAAGGTCAGGTTGTGACACATTTGGCTGAATTGGAGGTGTACCTGTATTTCAAGGCCTACCTTCAAACTCAGTGCCTCTTTGCTTGACATCATGGGAAAATCTAAAGAAATCAGCCAAGACCTCAGAATTGTTTTAGACCTCCACAAGTCTGGTTCATCATTGGGAGCAATTTCCAAACGCCTGAAGGTACCACGTTCATCTGTACAAACTATAATACGGAAGTATAAACACCATGGGACCACGCAGCCGTCATACCGCTCCGGAAGGAGACGCGTTCTGTCTCCCAGAGATTAACATACTTTGGTGCGAAAAGTGCAAATCAATCCCAGAACAACAGCAAAGGATCCTGTGAAGATGCTGGAGGAAACAGGTACACAAGTATCTATATCCACAGTAAAACGAGTCCTATATCGACATAACCTGAAAGGCCGCTCAGCAAGGAAGAAGCCACTGCTCCAAAACCTACATAAAAAAGCCAGACTCCGGTTTGCAACTGCACATGGGAACAAAGATCATACTTTTTGGAGAAATGTCCTCTGGTCTGATGAAACAAAAATAGAACTGTTTGGCCATAATGACCATAGTTATGTTTGGAGGAAAAAGGGGGAGGCTTGCAAGCCGAAGAACACCATCCCAACCGTGAAGCACGGGGTTGGCAGCATAATGTGGGGGTGCTTTGCTGCAGGAGGGACTGGTGCACTTCACAAAATAGATGGCTTCATGAGGTAGGAAAGACCCCCCCCCATCAGTTATAGTTGTAGGATGTCAGTAGACCCCCCCATCAGTCATAGTTGTAGGATGTCAGTAGATCACCCCATCAGTCATAGTTGTAGGATGTCAGTAGACCCTCCATCAGTTATAGTTGAAGGATGTCAGTAGACCCCCCCATCAGTCATAGTTGTAGGATGTCAGTAGATCACCCCATCAGTCATAGTTGTAGGATATCAGTAGACCCCCCCATCAGTTATAGTTGTAGGATGTCAGTAGATCACCCCATCAGTCATAGTTGTAGGATGTCAGTAGACCCCCCCATCAGTTATAGTTGAAGGATGTCAGTAGACCCTCCCATCAGTCATAGTTCTAGGATGTCAGTAGACCCCCCCATCAGTTATAGTTGAAGGATGTCAGTAGACCCTCCCATCAGTTATAGTTGAAGGATGTCAGTAGACCCCCCCATCAGTCATAGTTGTAGGATGTCAGTAGATCACCCCATCAGTCATAGTTGTAGGATATCAGTAGACCCCCCCATCAGTTATAGTTGTAGGATGTCAGTAGATCACCCCATCAGTCATAGTTGTAGGATGTCAGTAGACCCCCCCATCAGTCATAGTTGTAGGATGTCAGTAGATCACCCCATCAGTCATAGTTGTAGGATGTCAGTAGACCCCCCCCCCATCAGTTATAGTTGTAGGATGTCAGTAGATCACCCCATCAGTCATAGTTGTAGGATATCAGTAGACCCCCCCATCAGTTATAGTTGTAGGATGTCAGTAGATCACCCCATCAGTCATAGTTGTAGGATGTCAGTAGACCCCCCCATCAGTCATAGTTGTAGGATGTCAGTAGATCACCCCATCAGTCATAGTTGTAGGATGTCAGTAGACCCCCCCCCCTCCCATCAGTTATAGTTGTAGGATGTCAGTAGACCCCCCATCAGTCATAGTTGTAGGATGTCAGTAGATCACCCCATCAGTCATAGTTGTAGGATGTCAGTAGACCCCCCCATCAGTCATAGTTGTAGGATGTCAGTAGATCACCCCATCAGTCATAGTTGTAGGATGTCAGTAGACCCCCCCATCAGTCGTAGTTGTAGGATGTCAGTAGACCCCCCCCATCAGTCATAGTTGTAGGATGTCAGTAGATCACCCCATCAGTCATAGTTGTAGGATGTCAGTAGACCCCCCCCCATCAGTCGTAGTTGTACGATGTCAGTAGACCCCCCCCATCAGTCATAGTTGTAGGATGTCAGTAGACCCCCCCATCAGTCATAGTTGTAGGATGTTAGTAGACCCCCCCCCCCCCCCCATCAGCCATAGTTGTAAGATGTCGGTAGACCACCCCATCAGTCATAGTTGTAGGATGTCAGTAGACCCCCCCCCCATCAGTCATAGTTGTAGGATTTCAGTAGACCCCCCCCATCAGTCATAGTTGTAGGATGTCAGTAGACCCCCCCCCCCATCAGTCATAGTTGTAGGATGTCAGTAGATCACCCCATCAGTTATAGTTGTAGGATGTCAGTAGATCACCCCATCAGTCATAGTTGTAGGATGTCAGTAGATCACCCCATCAGTCATAGTTGTAGGACGTCAGTAGACCCCCCCATCAGTCATAGTTGTAGGATGTTAGTAGACCCCCCCCCCTCCCCATCAGTCATAGTTGTAAGATGTCGGTAGACCACCCCATCAGTCATAGTTGTAGGATGTCAGTAGACCCCCCCCCCCCATCAGTCATAGTTGTAGGATGTCAGTAGACCCCCCCCATCAGTCATAGTTGTAGGATGTCAGTAGACCCCCCCCCCCCCATCAGTCATAGTTGTAGGATGTCAGTAGATCACCCCATCAGTTATAGTTGTAGGATGTCAGTAGATCACCCCATCAGTCATAGTTGTAGGATGTCAGTAGATCACCCCATCAGTCATAGTTGTAAGATGTCAGTAGAGCTGTGGCATGGTGGGGCCAGTCCCAGATCAACTCTACAGACTGTGGTGGGGCCAGTCCCAGATCAACTCTACAGCCTGTGGAGGGGCCAGTCCCAGATCAACTCTACAGCCTGTGGTGGGGCCAGTCCCAGATCAACTCTACAGCCTGTGGTGGGGCCAGTCCCAGATCAACTCTACAGACTGTGGAGGGGCCAGTCCCAGATCAACTCTACAGACTGTGGAGGGGCCAGTCCCAGATCAACTCTACAGACTGTGGTGGGGCCAGTCCCAGATCAACTCTACAGACTGTGGTGGGGCCAGTCCCAGATCAACTCTACAGCCTGTGGTGGGGCCAGTCTCAGATCAACTCTACAGACTGTGGTGGGGCCAGTCCCAGATCAACTCTACAGACTGTGGTGGGGCCAGTCCCAGATCAACTCTACAGACTGTGGAGGGACCAGTCCCAGATCAACTCTACAGCCTGTGGTGGGGCCAGTCCCAGATCAACTCTACAGCCTGTGGTGGGGCCAGTCTCAGATCAACTCTACAGACTGTGGTGGGGCCAGTCCCAGATCAACTCTACAGCCTGTGGTGGGGCCAGTCCCAGATCAACTCTACAGACTGTGGTGGGGCCAGTCCCAGATCAACTCTACAGACTGTGGTGGGGCCAGTCCCAGATCAACTCTACAGACTGTGGTGGGGCCAGTCCCAGATCAACTCTACAGCTTGTGGTGGGGCCAGTCTCAGATCAACTCTACAGACTGTGGTGGGGCCAGTCCCAGATCAACTCTACAGACTGTGGTGGGGCCAGTCACAGATCAACTCTACAGACTGTGGAGGGGCCAGTCTCAGATCAACTCTACAGCCTGTGGTGGGGCCAGTCCCAGATCAACTCTACAGACTGTGGTGGGGCCAGTCCCAGATCAACTCTACAGACTGTGGTGGGGCCAGTCCCAGATCAACTCTACAGACTGTGGAGGGGCCAGTCCCAGATCAACTCTACAGCCTGTGGTGGGGCCAGTCCCAGATCAACTCTACAGACTGTGGAGGGGCCAGTCCCAGATCAACTCTACAGACTGTGGAGGGGCCAGTCTCAGATCAACTCTACAGCCTGTGGTGGGGCCAGTCCCAGATCAACTCTACAGCCTGTGGTGGGGCCAGTCCCAGATCAACTCTACAGACTGTGGAGGGGCCAGTCCCAGATCAACTCTACAGCCTGTGGTGGGGCCAGTCCCAGATCAACTCTACAGACTGTGGAGGGGCCAGTCCCAGATCAACTCTACAGCCTGTGGTGGGGCCAGTCCCAGACTGCTTCAATTATGTGGAGATGAAAATAGTGTGGAGCCGTGGTCTGGGTAGCCGAGGCGCTCTCTGTCCTCTCACTCTTTCTCTGCCCCTTCTCTCTCTGCCCCCCTCTCTCTCTCTCTGTCTCTTTCTTTGTCCCCTCTTTCTCTGTCACCCCTCTCTCTGTCCCCCCCCCTCTCTCTCTCTCTCTCTCTCTCTCTCTCTCTCTCTCTCTCTCTCTCACACTTCTAATTCTCTCACTCTTTCTCTCTTTCTCTCTCACTATCAGCTCTCCTTCTCTCTCTCTTTCTCTCTCTGTCCTCTCTCTCTCTCTCTCTCTTTCTCTCTTGCTCACCTCCTACTTCTGTCTTTCTCTCTGTCCTCTCTCTCTCTCTGTCTTTCACTCTGTCTCTGTCACTGTCTCTTTCTCTCTCTTTCAGCTCTCCCACTTCTCCCCCTCTCTCTCTCTCTCTCTCAGCTCTCCTACTTCTCTCTCTCTCTCTCTCTCGCTCTCTCTCTCTCTCTGCTGACTCTGCCCTTCCCCTTGTTCTTCCGCTCAGTTTTTCCATGGTGGCTTTTTCGAGTGCCTCTTCCCTCCTTCCCTCTCTCCTCCTCCTCTCCTCCTCCTCCCTCTCTCAGACGAGGCGACACAGCACATCAGAGTCTGGGTGGTTAACAGCCGTCTCTCCCTGCCTCCCTGCCGCCACCACACTAGTTAACTTTAGTCCAAACCAGATGATTGTTTTATTCCCTCGGTGCCAAAATGGGAAAGCCAAATTCTTTATTTCTCTGGGAGTCTCTTTCTCTGAGTTCAAATAAAATCTGTTTTTAAAACACTCTGGTGGGAAGGAAGGGTGTTGTCCCCTGAGAGGAATCCTGCATGCTCTCTTCTAGATCACCAGACTACTGCTCTGTTACAGAACTATACATGCTAAACAAACTAGAAGACTAAGGAGAGAGACCAGAGTCTCTATAATCCTTTAAAGAAACATCACACTATCAACTGAACACCAAACTAAAACTACTCTCCCCATGACCTCATCCTAACCTTGTATGAAGAAGGTTAGAGGTCAACTCAATGTATCCCTTCTTGCCTCACAGCTACTACAGACAAGAGTAATACTAGAGTTTAATCTAGTGTCTCTTCTTATTGGTCCAAGTCAATCTGGATGTCAGGTCTGATTGACCAAGTAGACAGGAAGTCAGATCTGATTTGCTCTAGCTGACAAGAAGTCAGGTGTGATTGATTCAGCAGACCGTTAAGTCCCACCCACCTTGAGTATGTTGACGTATGGGACACCGTCGGGACCATACCGGGATCCGTTCACCTCAATGTGCTTCAGCCACTGGATGTGAGGCTGGGCATCGCTGTACACCTTACAGTGGAACTCCACATTACTGCCCAATACCACTGTCTGATTGGCTGGAAGACCTGCCTGGAGGATGGGCCTGTGAGGGGAGCGCTCTGAATGGGCCAGAGAAGTGAGAGGGGCAGGAGGTTTGTCAGCAGAACACAAACACACAGGTGTAGTATGGATTCTGATGACTTTGATACCATGTGACAATATGAACTGAAGTCAATTAATCTATCAGTTCCCAAATTATGACATCTTGTTGGAGCGTCTTACCTTGCAAGTCTAGCTGGTAGCTGTGGTGGTGTCTTACCTAGCACGTCTAGCTGGTAGCTGTGGTGGTGTCTTACCTAGCACGTCTAGCTGGTAGCTGTGGTGGTGTCTTACCTAGCACGTCTAGCTGTGGTGGTGTCTTACCTAGCACGTCTAGCTGGAAGCTGTGGTGGTGTCTTACCTAAGCATGTCTAGCTGGTAGCTGTGGTGGTGTCTGACCTAGCACATATAGCTGATAGCTGTGGTGGTGTCTTACCTAGGACGTCTAGCTGTGGTGGTGTCTTACCTAGCACGTCTAGCTGTGGTGGTGTCTTACTTAGCACGTCTAGCTGTGGTGGTGTCTTACCTAGCATGTCTAGCTGGTAGCTGTGGTGGTGTCTTACCTAGCACGTCTAGCTGTGGTGATGTCTTACCTAGCACGTCTAGCTGTGGTGGTGTCTTACCTAGGAAGTCTAGCTGGTAGCTGTGGTGGTGTCTTACCTAGCACGTCTAGCTGTGGTGGTGTCTTACCTAGCACGTCTAGCTGTGGTGGTGTCTTACCTAGCACGTCTAGCTGTGGTGGTGTCTTACCTAGGACGTCTAGCTGTGGTGGTGACTTACCTAGCAGGTCTAGCTGTGGTGGTGTCTTACCTAGCACGTCTAGCTGGTAGCTGTGGTGGTGTCTTACCTAGCATGTCTAGCTGTGGTGGTGTCTTACCAAGCATGTCTAGCTGAGTGGTGTCTTACCTAGCAGGTCTAGCTGTGGTGGAGTCTTACCTAGCACGTCTAGCTGTGGTGGTGTCTTACCTAGCAGGTCTAGCTGTGGTGGTGTCTTACCTAGCACGTCTAGCTGGTAGCTGTGGTGGTGTCTTACCTAGCACGTCTAGCTGTGGTGGTGTCTTACCTAGCACGTCTAGCTGTGGTGGTGTCTTACCTAGCATGTCTAGCTGTGGTGGTGTCTTACCTAGCACGTCTAGCTGTGGTGGTGTCTTACCTAGCAGGTCTAGCTGTGGCTGTGTCTTACCTAGCATGTCTAGCTGTGGTGGTGTCTTACCTAGCACGTCTTGCTGTGGTGGTGTCTTACCTAGCATGTCTAGCTGTGGTGGTGTCTTACCTAGCACGTCTAGCTGGTAGCTGTGGTGGTGTCTTACCTAGCACGCCAAGCTGTGGTGGTGTCTTACCTGGCAAGTCTAGCTGTGGTGGAGTCTTACCTAGCACATCTAGCTGTGGTGGTGTCTTACCTAGCACGTCTAGCTGTGGTGGTGTCTTACCTAGCATGTCTAGCTGTGGTGGTGTCTTACCTAGCACGTCTAGCTGTGGTGATGTCTTACCTAGCACGTCTAGCTGGTAGCTGTGGTGATGTCTTACCTAGCACGTCTAGCTTGTAGCTGTGCTGGTGTCTTACCTAGCACTTCTAGCTGTGGTGGTGTCTTACCTAGCATGTCTAGCTGTGGTGGTGTCTTACCTAGCATGTCTAGCTGTGGTGGTGTCTTACCTAGCACGTCTAGCTGTGGTGGTGTCTTACCTAGCATGTCTAGCTGTGGTGGTGTCTTACCTAGCACGTCTAGCTGGTAGCTGTGGTGGTGTCTTATCTAGCACGTCTTGCTGTGGTGGTGTCTTACTTAGCATGTCTATCTGGTAGCTGTGGTGGTGTCTTACCTAGCACGCCGAGCTGTGGTGGTGTCTTACCTAGCACGTCTAGCTGTGGTGGTGTCTTACCTAGCATGTCTAGCTGTGGTGGTGTCTTACCTAGCATGTCTAGCTGTGGTGGTGTCTTACCTAGCACGTCTAGCTGTGGTGATGTCTTACCTAGCACGTCTAGCTGGTAGCTGTGGTGGTGTCTTACCTAGGAAGTCTAGCTGGTAGCTGTGGTGGTGTCTTACCTAGCACGTCTAGCTGTGGTGTTTTAACTAGCACGTCTAGCTGTGGTGGTGTCTTACCTAGCATGTCTAGCTGGAAGCTGTGGTGGTGTCTTACCTAGCATGTCTATCTGGTAGCTGTGGTGGTGTCTTACCTAGCACGTCTAGCTGTGGTGGTGTCTTACCTAGCAGGTCTAGCTGTGGTGGTGTTTTACCTAGCATGTCTAGCTGGAAGCTGTGGTGGTGTCTTACCTAGCACGTCTAGCTGGTAGCTGTGGTGGTGTCTTACCTAGCACGTCTAGCTGGTAGCTGTGGTGGTGTCTTACCTAGCAGGTCTAGCTGTGGTGGTGTCTTACCTAGCATGTCTAGCTGTGGTGGTGTCTTACCAAGCATGTCTAGCTGTGGTGGTGTCTTACCTAGCACGTCTAGCTGTGGTGGAGTCTTTCTTACCTAGCAGGTCTAGCTGTGGTGGTGTCTTACCTTGTACCTCTAGCTGTTGTGGAGTCTTACCTAGCACGTCTAGCTGTGGTGGTGTCTTACCTAAGCAGGTCTAGCTGTGGTGGTGTCTTACCTAGCATGTCTAGCTGTGGTGGAGTCTTACCTAGCACGTCTAGCTGTGGTGATGTCTTACCTAGCACGTCTAGCTGGTAGCTGTGGTGGTGTCTTACCTAGCACTTCTAGCTGTGGTGATGTCTTACCTAGCACGTCTAGCTGTGGTGATGTCTTACCTAGCAGGTCTAGCCGGTAGCTGTGGTGGTGTCTTAATTGGCACGTCTAGCTTGTAGCTGTGGTGGTGTCTTACCTAGCACTTCTAGCTGTGGTGGTGTCTTACCAAGCATGTCTAGCTGTGGTGGTGTCTTACCTAGCATGTCTAGCTGTGGTGGTGTCTTACCTAGCACGTCTAGCTGTGGTGGTGTCTTACCTAGCATGTCTAGCTGTGGTGGTGTCTTACCTAGCACGTCTAGCTGGTAGCTGTGGTGGTGTCTTATCTAGCACGTCTTGCTGTGGTGGTGTCTTACTTAGCATGTCTATCTGGTAGCTGTGGTGGTGTCTTACCTAGCACGCCGAGCTGTGGTGGTGTCTTACCTAGCACGTCTAGCTGTGGTGGTGTCTTACCTAGCATGTCTAGCTGTGGTAGTGTCTTACCTAGCACGTCTAGCTGTGGTGATGTCTTACCTAGCACGTCTAGCTGGTAGCTGTGGTGGTGTCTTACCTAGGAAGTCTAGCTGGTAGCTGTGGTGGTGTCTTACCTAGGACGTCTAGCTGTGGTGGTGTCTTACCTAGCAAGTCTAGCTGTGGTGGTGTCTTACCTAGCACGTCGAGCTGTGGTGGTATCTTACCTAGCACGTCTAGCTGGTAGCTGTGGTGGTGTCTTATCTAGCACGTCTAGCTGTGGAGGTGTCTTACCTACCATGTCTAGCTGGTAGCTGTGGTGGTGTCTTACCTAGCACGTCTAGCTGTGGTGGTGTCTTACCTAGCACGTCTAGCTGTGGCTGTGTCTTACCTAGCACGTCTAGCTGGTAGCTGTGGTGGTGTCTTACCTAGCACGTCTAGCTGTGGTGTCTTAACTAGCATGTCTAGCTGTGGTGGTGTCTTACCTAGCACGTCTAGCTGGAAGCTGTGGTGGTGTCTTACCTAGCATGTCTAGCTGGTAACTGTGGTGGTGTCTGACCTAGCACGTCTAGCTGGTAGCTGTGGTGGTGTCTTACCTAGCACGTTTAGCTGGTAGCTGTGGTGGTGTCTTACCTGGCACGTCCAGCTGTGGTGGTGTCTTACCTAGCACGTCTAGATGTGGTGGTGTCTTACCTAGCACGTCTAGCTGGTAGCTGTGGTGGTGTCTTAATTGGCACGTCTAGCTTGTAGCTGTGGTGGTGTCTTACCTAGCACTTCTAGCTGTGGTGGTTTCTTACCTAGCACGTCTAGCTGTGGTGGTGTCTTACCTAGCATGTCTAGCTGTGGTGGTGTCTTACCTAGCACGTCTAGCTGTGGTGGTGTATTACCTAGCACGTCTAGCTGTGGTGGTGTCTTACCTAGCACGTCTAGCTGGTAGCTGTGGTGGTGTCTTACCTAGCACGTCTAGCTGTGGCTGTGTCTTACCTAACACCTCTAGCTGTGGTGGTGTCTTACCTAGCACGTCTAGCTGTGGTGGTGTCTTACTTAGCATGTCTAGCTGGTAGCTGTGGTGGTGTCTTATCTAGCACGTCTAGCTGTGGTGGTGTCTTACCTAGCATGTCTAGCTGGTAGCTGTGGTGGTGTCTTACCTAGCACGTCTAGCTGTGGTGTCTTAACTAGCACGTCTAGCTGTGGTGGTGTCTTACCTAGCACGTCTAGCTGTGGTGGTGTCTTACCAAGCACGTCTAGCTGGTAGCTGTGGTGGTGTCTTACCTAGCACGTCTAGCTGTGGTGTCTTAACTAGCAGGTCTAGCTGTGGTGGTGTCTTACCTAGCACGTCTAGCTGGAAGCTGTGGTGGTGTCTTACCTAGCACGTCTAGCTGTGGTGTCTTAACTAGCACGTCTAGCTGTGGTGGTGTCTTACCTAGCACGTCTAGCTGTGGTGTCTTAACTAGCACGTCTAGCTGTGGTGGTGTCTTACCTAGTACGTCTAGCTGGAAGCTGTGGTGGTGTCTTACCTAGCATGTCTAGCTGGTAGCTGTGGTGGTGTCTGACCTAGCACGTCTAGCTGGTAGCTGTGGTGGTGTATTACCTAGCACGTCTAGCTTGTAGCTGTGGTGGTGTCTTACCTAGCACGTCCAGCTGTGGTGGTGTCTTACCTAGCACGTCTAGCTGTGGTGGTGTCTTACCTAGCACGTCTAGCTGGTAGCTGTGGTGGTGTCTTAATTGGCACGTCTAGCTTGTAGCTGTGGCGGTGTCTTACCTAGCAAGTCTAGCTGTGGTGGTGTCTTACCTAGCACGTCTAGCTGTAGTGGTGTCTTACCTAGCATGTCTAGCTGTGGTGGTGTCTTACCTAGCACGTCTAGCTTTGGTGGTGTCTTACCTGGCATGTCTAGCTGTGGTGGTGTCTTACCTAGCACGTCTAGCTGGTAGCTGTGGTGCTGTCTTACCTAGCATGTCTAGCTGTGGTGGTGTCTTAGCTAGCACGTCTAGCTGGTAGCTGTGGTGGTGTCTTACCTAGCACGTCTAGCTGGTAGCTGTGGTGGTGTCTTACCTAGCACATCTAGCTGTGGTGGTGTCTTACCTAGCACGTCTAGCTGTGGCTGTGTCTTACCTAGCACGTCTAGCTGTGGTGGTGTCTTACCTAGCACGTCTTGCTGTGGTGGTGTCTTACCTAGCACGTCTAGCTGGTAGCTGTGGTGGTGTCTTACCTAGCACGTCTAGCTGTGGTGGTGTCTTACCTAGCACGTCTTGCTGTGGTGGTGTCTTACCTAGCACATCTAGCTGGTAGCTGTGGTGGTGTCTTACCTAGTACGTCTAGCTGGAAGCTGTGGTGGTGTCTTACCTAGCATGTCTAGCTGGTAGCTGTGGTGGTGTCTGACCTAGCACGTCTAGCTGGTAGCTGTGGTGGTGTATTACCTAGCACGTCTAGCTTTTAGCTGTGGTGGTGTCTTACCTAGCACGTCCAGCTGTGGTGGTGTCTTACCTAGCACGTCTAGCTGTGGTGGTGTCTTACCTAGCACGTCTAGCTGGTAGCTGTGGTGGTGTCTTAATTGGCACGTCTAGCTTGTAGCTGTGGCGGTGTCTTACCTAGCAAGTCTAGCTGTGGTGGTGTCTTACCTAGCACGTCTAGCTGTAGTGGTGTCTTACCTAGCATGTCTAGCTGTGGTGGTGTCTTACCTAGCACGTCTAGCTTTGGTGGTGTCTTACCTGGCATGTCTAGCTGTGGTGGTGTCTTACCTAGCACGTCTAGCTGGTTGCTGTGGTGCTGTCTTACCTAGCATGTCTAGCTGTGGTGGTGTCTTAGCTAGCACGTCTAGCTGGTAGCTGTGGTGGTGTCTTACCTAGCACGTCTAGCTGGTAGCTGTGGTGGTGTCTTACCTAGCACATCTAGCTGTGGTGGTGTCTTACCTAGCACGTCTAGCTGTGGCTGTGTCTTACCTAGCACGTCTAGCTGTGGTGGTGTCTTACCTAGCACGTCTTGCTGTGGTGGTGTCTTACCTAGCACGTCTAGCTGGTAGCTGTGGTGGTGTCTTACCTAGCACGTCTAGCTGTGGTGATGTCTTACCTAGCACGTCTAGCTGTAGTGGTGTCTTACCTGGCAAGTCTAGCTGTGGTGGTGTCTTACCTGGCAAGTCTAGCTGTGGTGATGTCTTACCTAGCATGTCTATTTGTGGTGGTGTCTTACCTAGCACGTCTAGCTGGTAGCTGTGGGTGATGGTGCCGTACTTGTTCTGTACAACACAGGTGTAGTTCCCACGGTCTGAAGGGACAGCACTCTCCATCACCAGACTCCACTGCTGGTGCCTTAGCTGAGGGGGAGAGAGGGAGAAGCAGAGAGGGGGTAAGGCAGGGAGGGAGGAGAGAAGGAGAAGCAGAGAGGGGGTAAGGCAGGGAGGGAGGCGAGAGGGAGAAGCAGAGAGGAGGTAAGGCAGGGAGGGAAGAGAGAGGGGGTAAGGCAGGGAGGGAGGAGAGAGGGGGTAAGGCAGGGAGGGAGGAGAGAGGGGGTAAGGCAGGGAGGGAGGAGAGAGGGGGTAAGGCAGGGAGGGAGGAGAGAGGGAGAAGCAGAGAGGGGCTAAGTCAGGGAGGGAGGAGAGAGGGAGAAGAAGAGAGGGGGTAAGGCAGGGAGGGAGGAGAGAGGGAGAAGCAGAGAGGGGTAAGGCAGGGAGGGAGGAGAGAAGGAGAAGCAGAGAGGGGGTAAGGCAGGGAGGGAGGAGAGAGGGGGTAAGGCAGGGAGGGAGGAGAGAGGGGGTAAGGCAGGGAGGGAGGAGAGAGGGGGTAAGGCAGGGAGGGAGGAGAGAGGGGGTAAGGCAGGGAGGGAGGAGAGAGGGGGTAAGGCAGGGAGGGAGGAGAGAGGGTGTAAGGCAGGGAGGGAGGAGAGAGGGGGTAAGGCAGAGAGGGAGGAGAGAGGGGGTAAGGCAGGGAGGGAGGAGAGAGGGGGTAAGGCAGGGAGGGCGAAGAGAGGGATGGGAGGTAAAGAGGGGGTGAGGGAAGGGGTTTGGAAGAGGGGAGAGGCAGCAGACAGGGGAGGGTGTGAGGAAGAGGGGGGAGAGGCAGACAGGGAAGGGTGTGAGGAAGACGGGGAGGGGCAGACAGGAAAGGGTGTGAGGAAGAGGGGGAGAGGTAGACAGGGAAGGGTGTATAAGCAGGGTGAGGGGAGAGAGAAGGGGGTGAGGAAGAGGGGGGAGAGTTAGACAGGGAAGTGGGTGAGGAATAGGGGTGAGGGGGAGAGTGAAGGGGGTGAGGAAGAGGGGGAGAGGTAGACAGGGAAGGGGGTGAGGCATGGTTAGCATGGGGGTTCAACATAAGACTGTGGATGAAAAACAAAAAGGTGAAAAAGAGGATTGGCTAACATGGCAAAGACAAGAGATGAACAATAGAGAGACAAAGACAGGGGAGACAAGAGAGAGACAGGAGAGGGACAGGAGAGAGACAGAGACAGGAGAGAGACAGGAGAGAGACAGGAGAGAGACAGGAGAGGGACAGGAGAGAGACAGAGATAAAAGAGAGACAGGAGAGAGACAGGAGAGAGACAGGAGAGGGACAGGAGAGAGACAGAGATAAAAGAGAGACAGGAGAGAGACAGGAGAGCGACAGAGACAGGAGAGAGACAGGAGAGAGACAGAGATAAAAGCGAGACAGGAGAGGGACAGGAGAGGGACAGAGACAGGAGAGAGACAGAGACAGGAGAGGGACAGGAGAGAGACAGAGACAGGATAGAGACAGGAGAGAGATAGAGACAGGAGAGACAGAGACAGGAGAGAGACAGAGACAGAAGTCTGGTATTTGAGAATATTAAAACTAGACAGAAACAGCCAGAGGGGCTAAACTTCGCTGCTTATTGTGAAGAGGAGAGAAATATAGAATAGAGAGAGAGAAATAAAGAGAGGTAGTGTATTGTTATGACTGGTGTATTGAAGGCAGAGATGATTTGACAGCTCAGTGGAAACATGATGATAATATATAACCCAGTGTACATTATAAACTGTCCCTGTGTAGTACTGTTACTACAGTGTAGTAACCCTGACATGAACTCAGCTAGAAGGTCATAGTGACTAAGAGAGTGAGTGATGTCACAGGATGGAACGCTTCACATTACCTCGCTGCGATGGAACCTTATGCAGAGAGAGTTAATCCCTACCCCGTTTAAACCCCACTCTGGGTAGAACCGTTTAAACCTCACTCTGGGTAGAACCGTTTAAACCCCACTCTGGGTAGAACCGTTTAAACCCTACTCTGGGTAGAACCGTTTAAACCCTACTCTGGGTAGAACCGTTTAAACCCTACTCTGGGTAGAACCGTTTAAGCCCTACTCTGGGTAGAACCGTTTAAACCTCACTCTGGGTAGAACCGTTTAAACCCCACTCTGGGTAGAACCGTTTAAACCCTACTCTGGGTAGAACCGTTTAAACCCCACTCTGGGTAGAACCATTTAAACCCCACTCTGGGTAGAACCGTTTAAACCCCACTCTGGGTAGAACCGTTTAAACCCTACTCTGGGTAGAACCGTTTAAACCCCACTCTGGGTAGAACCGTTTAAACCCTACTCTGGGTAGAACCGTTTAAACCCCACTCTGGGTAGAACCGTTTAAACCCCACTCTGGGTAGAACCTTTTAAACCCTACTCTGGGTAGAACCGTTTAAACCCCACTCTGGGTAGAACCGTTTAAACCCCACTCTGGGTAGAACCGTTTAAACCCCACTCTGGGTAGAACCTTTTAAACCCTACTCTGGGTAGAACCGTTTAAACCCCACTCTGGGTAGAACCGTTTAAACCCCACTCTGGGTAGAACCTTTTAAACCCTACTCTGGGTAGAACCGTTTAAACCCCACTCTGGGTAGAACCGTTTAAACCCCACTCTGGGTAGAACCGTTTAAACCCTACTCTGGGTAGAACCGTTTAAACCCCACTCTGGGTAGAACCGTTTAAGCCCTACTCTGGGTAGAACCGTTTAAACCCCACTCTGGGTAGAACAATTTAAACCCCACTCTGGGTAGAACCGTTTAAACCCCACTCTGGGTAGAACCGTTTAAACCCTACTCTGAGTAGAACCGTTTAAACCCTACTCTGAGTAGAACCGTTTAAGCCCTACTGTAGACTGGGTAACACTAGAGAGATAGATCACTTCGCCAGTCAGTCATTTATAGTTCTGTAATTGTGGAGAAGAATGCTCTCTCTCTCTTCTTGCTCTCCATATCTCCTCTCCCTCTCTTCTGTCTCTCTCCCTCTCTTTCTGCTCTTTTCTCTCTCTCTCTCTCTCTCTCTCTCTCTCTCTCTCTCTCTCTCTCTCTTTCTCTCTTTCTCTCTTTCTGCTCTTCTCTCTCTCTCTCTCTCTTTCTGCTCCTCTCTCTCTCTTTCTGCTCCTCTCCCTCTCTCTCCCTCTCTCTTCATCTTTCCCCCCCCCCCCCCCTCTCTCTCTCTCTCTCTCTCTCTCTCTCTCTCTTTCTGCTCTTCTCTCTCTCTCTCTCTCTTTCTGCTCCTCTCTCTCTCTCTCTCTTTCTGCTCCTCTCTTTCTGCTCTTCTGTCTCTCTTTCTGTTGGAGGCCCGGGTGGAAAATAATGCTGCAGTGTAAATATTATGGAGAGTGTTTTTTCTCAGTTGCATGGTAACAGAGCCCAGGCACAGTACAGGCTGGCAAATGTTTTTTATACCCTGCCCCTCCCCTGCACCCCCCCTCCCCCATCTTCTGCCCCCCTCACCCCACCCCTTCTGGCCCCATACCCCCTCTCCTGCCCCCGGTTCCCCTCCTCTCTGCTTCAGCCCCCTTCTTCTCTCAAACAAGCTCCCCTCCTCCCCCTGCCTCGCCCTTACCTCGCCCCTGCCCCACCGCCAGCCCTGCCTCCTCCCCCCCCAACAACCCACTGTGTGTGTGAGGAGTCAAACTGCAGTCAATGGCTCCTCTTATGAGGTAGATGTGTGAAGCCTTGTGCCGTGGTAATGCTGCTGTATTTGTGCGTGTGCGTGTGCGTGTGCGTTTGTGTGTGAAGTGGGTAAAAGTCTCAGAAGAACCTTTCTCTGTATAACTTACCATCGTGTATTAAATACATACGCATCAGATTTTCTAAAACAACCCTGACTAAAACAGCCCTGACTAAAACAGCCCTGACTAAAACAACCCTGACTAAAACAGCCCTGACTAAAACAGCCCTGACTAAAACAACCCTGACTAAAACAGCCCTGACTAAAACAGCCCTGACTAAAACAGCCCTGACTAAAACAGCCCTGACTAAAACAGCCCTGACTAAAACAGCCCTAACTAAAACAGCCCTGACTAAAACAACCCTGACTAAAACAGCCCTGACTAAAACAACCCTGACTAAAACAGCCCTGACTAAAACAGCCCTGACTAAAACAGCCCTGACTAAAACAGCCCTAACTAAAACAGCCCTGACTAAAACAGCCCTAACTAAAACAGCCCTGACTAAAACAACCCTGACTAAAACAACCCTGACTAAAACAGCCCTAACTAAAACAGCCCTGACTAAAACAACCCTGACTAAAACAACCCTGACTAAAACAACCCTGACTAAAACAGCCCTGACTAAAAACACCCTGACTAAAACAGCCCTAACTAAAACAACCCTGACTAAAACAGCCCTGACTAAAACAGCCATGACTAAAACAACCCTGACTAAAACAGCCCTGACTAAAACAGCCCTGACTATAACAGCCCTAACTAAAACAGCCCTGACTGTAACAGCCCTGACTAAAACAACCCTGACTATAACAGCCCTGACTAAAACAACCCTGACTAAAACAACCCTGAATAAAACAGCCCTGACTAAAACAACCATAACTAAAACAACCCTGACTAAAACAACCCTGACTAAAACAGCCCTGACTAAAACAGCCCTGACTAAAACAACCCTAACTAAAACAGCCCTGACTAAAACAGCCCTGACTAAAACAGCCCTGACTAAAACAGTCTTGACTAAAACAGCCCTGACTAAAACAGCCCTGACTAAAACAGCCCTGACGATAACAGCTCTGACTAAAACAGCCCTAACTAAAACAGCCCTGACTAAAACAGCCCTGACTAAAACAGCCCTGACTAAAACAGCCCTGACTAAAACAACCCTGACTAAAACAGCCTTGACTAAAACAGCCCTGACTAAAACAACCCTGACTAAAACAACCCTAACTAAAACAACCCTAACTAAAACAGCCCTAACTAAAACAGCCCTGACTAAAACAGCCCTGACTAAAACAGCCCTGACTAAAACAGCCCTGACTAAAACAGCCCTGACTAAAACAGCCCTGACGATAACAGCTCTGACTAAAACAGCCCTGGCTAAAACAGCTCTGACTAAAACAGCCCTGACTAAAACAGCCCTGACTAAACAGCCCTGACTAAAACAGCCCTGACTAAAACAGCCCTGACTAAAACAACCCTGACTATAACAGCCCTGACTAAAACAGCTCTAACTAAAACAGCCCTGACTAAAACAGCCCTGACTAAAACAGCCCTGACGATAACAGCCCTGACTAAAACAACCCTGACTAAAACAACCCTGACTAAAACAGCCCTGACGATAACAGCCCTGACGATAACAGCCCTGACTAAACAGCCCTGACTAAACAGCCCTGACTAAAACAGCCCTGACGATAACAGCCCTGACTAAAACAGCCCTAACTAAAACAGCCCTGACTAAAACAGCCCTGACTAAAACAGCTCTAACTAAAACAGCCCTAACTAAAACATCCCTGACTAAAACAGCCCTGACTAAAACAGCTCTAACTAAAACAGCCCTAACTAAAACAGCCCTAACTAAAACAGCCCTGACTAAAACAGCAAAACAGAAATATCAGCAACTACAATGTCCTGAATGCTGTAATTTAGTTGTATTCTCTCTTCAGACTTCAGTCCATTTAGCTGGTTTGTGCAAAGTGAGGATGCAACCTAGTGAACCAGGAGGCTGAGCAGTATTAATGTCCCCATCGTTATAATCCATTCAGCCAATCAACATACAGATTCCACAGAGAATTAACTGATTAAGCAGCTTTACTCTGAAGTCAGAGAGATTTAGAGTTTTACATACCTGGCTACAGTGGTCAGCATAGCATGGGAATGAGAAGTTTATGTCTGGCCAGGACTACAGGAAACTCTGCTCTCTACCAGGTATATAGGAGTTTATGTCTGCCAGGACTACAGGAAACTCTGCTCTCTACCAGGTATATAGGAGTTTATGTCTGCCAGGACTACAGGAAACTCTGCTCTCTACCAGGTATATAGGAGTTTATGTCTGGCCAGGACTACAGCAAACTCTGCTCTCTACCAGGTATATAGGAGTTTATGTCTGGCCAGGACTGACATTTCTTCAGCCTCCTGAGGTTGAAGAGGCGCTGTTGCGCCTTCTTCACCAAACTGTCTGTGTGGGTGGACATTTTCATATTGTCAGTGACGTGCACGCAGAGGAACTTTGAAGCTTTTCAACTTCTACACTGTGGTCCCGTCGATGTTGTCCCGTCGATAGGCTGTCTCCTCCCTGTAGGATGTCTCCTCCCTGTAGGATGTCTCCTCCTCCCTGTAGGATGTATCCTCCTCCCTGTAGGATGTATCCTCCTCCCTGTAGGATGTCTCCTCCCTGTGGGCTGTCTCCTCCTCCCTGTAGGATGTCTCCTCCTCCCTGTAGGATGTCTCCTCCCTGTAGGATGTCTCCTCCTCCCTGTAGGATGTCACCTCCTCCCTGTAGGATGTCTCCTCCCTGTAGGATGTCTCCTCCCTGTAGGCTGTCTCCTCCTCCCTGTAGGCTGTCTCCTCCCTGTAGGCTGTCTCCTCCCTGTAGGCTGTCTCCTCCCTGTAGGATGTCTCCTCCCTGTAGGATGTCTCCTCCCTGTAGGATGTCTCCTCCTCCCTGTAGGATGTATCCTCCTCCCTGTAGGATGTATCCTCCTCCCTGTAGGATGTCACCTCCTCCCTGTAGGATGTCTCCTCCCTGTAGGATGTCTCCTCCCTGTAGGCTGTCTCCTCCTCATTGTAGGCTGTCTCCTCCCTGTAGGCTGTCTCCTCCCTGTAGGCTGTCTCCTCCCTGTAGGATGTCTCCTCCCTGTAGGCTGTCTCCTCCTCCCTGTAGGATGTCTCCTCCTCCCTGTAGGATGTCTCATCGCCCCTGTAGGATGTCTCCTCCCTGTAGGATGTCTCCTCCTCCCTGTAGGATGTCTCCTCCCTGTAGGCTGTCTCCTCCCTGTAGGATGTCTCCTCCCTGTAGGCTGTCACCTCCTCCCTGTAGGATGTCTCCTCCTCCCTGTAGGTTGTCTCCTCCTCCCTGTAGGATGTCTCCTCCTCCCTGTAGGCTGTCTCCTCCCTGTAAGATGTCTCCTCCTCCCCGTAGGCTGTCTCCTCCCTGTAGAATGTCTCCTCCTCCCTGTAGGATGTCTCCTCCCTGTAGGATGTCTCCTCCCTGTAGGATGTCTCATCCCTGTAGGATGTCTCCTCCCTGTAGGATGTCTCCTCCTCCCTGTAGGATGTCTCCTCCTCCCTGTAGGATGTATCCTCCTCCCTGTAGGATGTATCCTCCTCCCTGTAGGATGTCACCTCCTCCCTGTAGGATGTCTCCTCCCTGTAGGATGTCTCCTCCCTGTAGGCTGTCTCCTCCTCCCTGTAGGCTGACTCCTCCCTGTAGGCTGTCTCCTCCCTGTAGGCTGTCTCCTCCCTGTAGGATGTCTCCTCCCTGTAGGCTGTCTCCTCCTCCCTGTAGGATGTCTCCTCCTCCCTGTAGGATGTCTCATCCCCCCTGTAGGATGTCTCCTCCCTGTAGGATGTCTCCTCCTCCCTGTAGGATGTCTCCTCCCTGTAGGCTGTCTCCTCCCTGTAGGATGTCTCCTCCCTGTAGGCTGTCACCTCCTCCCTGTAGGTTGTCTCCTCCTCCCTGTAGGATGTCTCCTCCTCCCTGTAGGATGTCTCCTCCCTGTAGGATGTCTCCTCCTCCCCGTAGGCTGTCTCCTCCCTGTAGAATGTCTCCTCCTCCCTGTAGGATGTCTCCTCCCTGTAGGATGTCTCCTCCCTGTAGGATGTCTCATCCCTGTAGGATGTCTCATCCCTGTAGGATGTCTCCTCCCTGTAGGATGTCTCCTCCCTCTAGGATGTCTCCTACTCCCCGTAGGCTGTCTCCTCACTGTAGGATGTCTCCTCCTCCCTGTAGGATGTCTCCTCCCTGTAGGTTGTCTCCTCCCTGTGGGATGTCTCCTCCCTGTGGGATGTCTCCTCCCTGTAGGCTGTCTTCTCCCTGTAGGATGTCTCCTCCCTGTAGGATGTCTCCTCCCTGTAGGATGTCTCCTCCTCCCTGTAGGATGTCTCCTCCTCCCTGTAGGATGTCTCCTCCCTGTAGGATGTCTCCTCCCTGTAGGATGTCTCCTCCTCCCTGTGGGATATCTCCTCCTCCCTGTTAGATGTCTCCTCCCTGTAGGATGTCTCCTCCTCCCTGTAGGATATCTCCTCCTCCCTGTTAGATGTCTCCTCCTCCCTGTAGGCTGTCTCCTCCCTGTAGGATGTCTCCTCCTCCCTGTAGGATGTCTCCTTCTCCCTGTAGGATGTCTCCTCCTTGTAGGATGTCTCCTCACTGTAGGATGTCTCCTCGCTGTAGGATATCTCCTCCCTGTAGAATGTCTCCTCCCTGGTAGGATGTCTCTTCCTCTCTGTAGGATGTCTCCTCCTCCCTGTAGGCTGTCTCCTCCCTGTAGGCTGTCTCCTCCCTGTAGGTTGTCTCCTCCCTGTAGGCTGTCTCCTCCTCCCTGTGGGATGTCTCCTCCTCCCTGTAGGATGTCTCCTCCACCCTGTAGGCTGTCTCCTCCCTGGAGGATGTCTCCTCCCTGTAGGATGTCTCCTCCTCCCTGTAGGCTGTCTCCTCCATGTAGGCTGTCTCCTCCCTGTAGGCTGTCTCCTCCCTGTAGGCTGTCTCCTCCCTGTAGGCTGTCTCCTCCCTGTAGGCTGTCTCCTCCCTGTAGGCTGTCTCCTCCCTGTAGGCTGTCTCCTCCCTGTAGGCTGTCTCCTCCCTGTAGGCTGTCACATCCTCCCTTTAGGATGTCTCCTCCTCCCTGTAGGATGTCTCCTCCTCCCTGTAGGATGTCTCCTCCTCCCTGTAGGCTGTCTCCTCCATGTAGGCTGTCTCCTCCCTGTAGGCTGTCTCCTCCCTGTAGGCTGTCTCCTCCCTGTAGGCTGTCTCCTCCTCTCTGTAGGCTGTCTCCTCCATGTAGGATGTCTCCTCCCTGTAGGCTGTCTCCTCCCTGTAGGATGTCTCCTCCCTGTAGGCTGTCTCCTCCCTGTAGGATGTCTCCTCCTCCCTGTAGGATGTCTCCTCCTCCCTGTAGGCTGTCTCCTCTTCCCTGTAGGCTGTCTCCTCTTCCCTGTAGGATGTCTCCTCTTCCCTGTAGGATGTCTCCTCCTCCCTGTAGGATGTCTCCTCCTCCCTGTAGGATGTCACCTCCTACCTGTAGGATGTCTCCTCCCTGTAGGCTGTCTCCTCCTCCCTGTAGGCTGTCTCCTCCCTGTAGGCTGTCTCCTCCCTGTAGGATGTCTCCTCCCTGTAGGCTGTCTCCTCCTCCCTGTAGGATGTCTCCTCCTCCCTGTAGGATGTCTCATCCCCCCTGTAGGATGTCTCCTCCCTGTAGGATGTCTCCTCCTCCCTGTAGGCTGTCTCCTCCCTGTAGGCTGTCTCCTCCCTGTAGGCTGTCTCCTCCTCCCTGTAGGCTGTCACATCCTCCCTTTAGGATGTCTCCTCCTCCCTGTAGGATGTATCCTCCTCCCTGTAGGATGTCTCCTCCTCCCTGTAGGATGTCTCCTCCCTGTAGGATGTCTCCTCCTCCCTGTAGGATGTCTCCTCCTCCCTGTAGGATGTCTCCTCCTCCCTGTAGGATGTCTACTCCTCCCTGTAGGATGTCTCCTCCTCCCTGTAGGCTGTCTCCTCCCTGTAGGATGTCTCCTCCTCCCCGTAGGCTGTCTCCTCCCTGTAGGATGTCTCCTCCTCCCTGTAGGATGTCTCCTCCTCCATGTAGGCTGTCTCCTCCCTGTAGGCTGTCTCCTCCCTGTAGGCTGTCTCCTCCCTGTAGGCTGTCTCCTCCTCTCTGTAGGCTGTCTCCTCCCTGTAGGATGTCTCCTCCCTGTAGGCTGTCTCCTCCCTGTAGGATGTCTCCTCCCTGTAGGCTGTCTCCTCCCTGTAGGATGTCTCCTCCTCCCTGTAGGATGTCTCCTCCTCCCTGTAGGCTGTCTCCTCTTCCCTGTAGGCTGTCTCCTCTTCCCTGTAGGATGTCTCCTCTTCCCTGTAGGATGTCTCCTCCTCCCTGTAGGATGTCTCCTCCTCCCTGTA
Organism: Oncorhynchus mykiss; assembly: GCF_013265735.2. Classification (NCBI taxonomy): domain Eukaryota; kingdom Metazoa; phylum Chordata; class Actinopteri; order Salmoniformes; family Salmonidae; genus Oncorhynchus; species Oncorhynchus mykiss. Next base: position 46,922,329 of record NC_048589.1, on the reverse strand, counting down.
GGATGTCACCTCCTACCTGTAGGATGTCTCCTCCCTGTAGGCTGTCTCCTCCTCCCTGTAGGCTGTCTCCTCCCTGTAGGCTGTCTCCTCCCTGTAGGATGTCTCCTCCCTGTAGGCTGTCTCCTCCTCCCTGTAGGATGTCTCCTCCTCCCTGTAGGATGTCTCATCCCCCCTGTAGGATGTCTCCTCCCTGTAGGATGTCTCCTCCTCCCTGTAGGCTGTCTCCTCCCTGTAGGCTGTCTCCTCCCTGTAGGCTGTCTCCTCCCTGTAGGCTGTCACATCCTCCCTTTAGGATGTCTCCTCCTCCCTGTAGGATGTATCCTCCTCCCTGTAGGATGTCTCCTCCTCCCTGTAGGATGTCTCCTCCCTGTAGGATGTCTCCTCCTCCCTGTAGGATGTCTCCTCCTCCCTGTAGGATGTCTCCTCCTCCCTGTAGGATGTCTACTCCTCCCTGTAGGATGTCTCCTCCTCCCTGTAGGCTGTCTCCTCCCTGTAGGATGTCTCCTCCTCCCCGTAGGCTGTCTCCTCCCTGTAGGATGTCTCCTCCTCCCTGTAGGATGTCTCCTCCTCCCTGTAGGATGTCTCCTCCCTGTAGGATGTATCCTCCCTGTAGGCTGTCTCCACCCTGTAGGATGTCTCCTCCCTGTAGGATGTCTCCTCCTCCCTGTAGGATGTCTCCTCCTCCCTGTAGGATGTCTCCTCCTCCCTGTAGGATGTCTCCTCCCTGTAGGATGTCTCCTCCTCCCTGTTAGATGTCTCCTCCTCCCTGTAGGCTGTCTCCTCCATGTAGGCTGTCTCCTCCCTGTTGGATGTCTCCTCCCTGTTGGATGTCTCCTCCCTGTAGGCTGTCTCCTCCCTGTAGGCTGTCTCCTCCTCCCTGTAGGCTGTCTCCTCCCTGTAGGCTGTCTCCTCCCTGTAGGATGTCTCCTCCCTGTAGGCTGTCTCCTCCTCCCTGTAGGATGTCTCCTCCTCCCTGTAGGATGTCTCATCCCCCCTGTAGGATGTCTCCTCCCTGTAGGATGTCTCCTCCTCCCTGTAGGCTGTCTCCTCCCTGTAGGCTGTCTCCTCCCTGTAGGCTGTCTCTTCCCTGTAGGCTGTCACATCCTCCCTTTAGGATGTCTCCTCCTCCCTGTAGGATGTATCCTCCTCCCTGTAGGATGTCTCCTCCTCCCTGTAGGATGTCTCCTCCCTGTAGGATGTCTCCTCCTCCCTGTAGGATGTCTCCTCCTCCCTGTAGGATGTCTCCTCCTCCCTGTAGGCTGTCTCCTCCCTGTAGGATGTCTCCTCCTCCCCGTAGGCTGTCTCCTCCCTGTAGGATGTCTCCTCCTCCCTGTAGGATGTCTCCTCCTCCCTGTAGGCTGTCTCCTCCATGTAGGCTGTCTCCTCCCTGTAGGCTGTCTCCTCCCTGTAGGCTGTCTCCTCCCTGTAGGCTGTCTCCTCCTCTCTGTAGGCTGTCTCCTCCCTGTAGGATGTCTCCTCCCTGTAGGCTGTCTCCTCCCTGTAGGATGTCTCCTCCTCCCTGTAGGATGTCTCCTCCTCCCTGTAGGCTGTCTCCTCTTCCCTGTAGGCTGTCTCTTCTTCCCTGTAGGATGTCTCCTCTTCCCTGTAGGATGTCTCCTCCTCCCTGTAGGATGTCTCCTCCTCCCTGTAGGATGTCACCTCCTACCTGTAGGATGTCTCCTCCCTGTAGGCTGTCTCCTCCTCCCTGTAGGCTGTCTCCTCCCTGTAGGCTGTCTCCTCCCTGTAGGATGTCTCCTCCCTGTAGGCTGTCTCCTCCTCCCTGTAGGATGTCTCCTCCTCCCTGTAGGATGTCTCATCCCCCCTGTAGGATGTCTCCTCCCTGTAGGATGTCTCCTCCTCCCTGTAGGCTGTCTCCTCCCTGTAGGCTGTCTCCTCCCTGTAGGCTGTCTCCTCCCTGTAGGCTGTCACATCCTCCCTTTAGGATGTCTCCTCCTCCCTGTAGGATGTATCCTCCTCCCTGTAGGATGTCTCCTCCTCCCTGTAGGATGTCTCCTCCCTGTAGGATGTCTCCTCCTCCCTGTAGGATGTCTCCTCCTCCCTGTAGGATGTCTCCTCCTCCCTGTAGGATGTCTCCTCCTCCCTGTAGGCTGTCTCCTCCCTGTAGGATGTCTCCTCCTCCCCGTAGGCTGTCTCCTCCCTGTAGGATGTCTCCTCCTCCCTGTAGGATGTCTCCTCCTCCCTGTAGGATGTCTCCTCCCTGTAGGATGTATCCTCCCTGTAGGCTGTCTCCACCCTGTAGGATGTCTCCTCCCTGTAGGATGTCTCCTCCTCCCTGTAGGATGTCTCCTCCTCCCTGTAGGATGTCTCCTCCTCCCTGTAGGATGTCTCCTCCCTGTAGGATGTCTCCTCCTCCCTGTTAGATGTCTCCTCCTCCCTGTAGGCTGTCTCCTCCCTGTTGGATGTCTCCTCCCTGTTGGATGTCTCCTCCCTGTTGGATGTCTCCTCCCTGTAGGCTGTCTCCTCCCTGTAGGCTGTCTCCTCCCTGTAGGCTGTCTCCTCCTCCCTGTAGGCTGTCTCCTCCCTGTAGGATGTCTCCTCCCTGTAGGATGTCTCCTCCCTGTAGGATGTCTCCTCCTCCCTGTAGGATGTCTCCTCCTCCCTGTAGGATGTCTCCTCCCTGTAGGATGTCTCCTCCTCCCTGTAGGATGTCTCCTCCTCCCTGTAGGATGTCTCCTCCTCCCTGTAGGCTGAGCTATAGTCAATGAACATCATTCTTACATACGTATTCCTCTTGTCCAGATGGGTTAGGGCAGTGTGCAGTGTGATTCCGATTGCATCGTCTGTGGATCTATTTGTGCGGTAAGCAAATTGAAGTGGGTCTACGGTGGCTGGTAAGGTACAGGTGATATGATCCTTAACTAGCCTCTCAAAGCACTTCATGATGGCAGAAGTGAGTTCTACTGGGCGACAGTCATTTAGTTCCATTACATTTGCTTTCTTGGGTACAGGAACATTGGTGGACATCTTGAAGCAAGTGTTGACAGCAAATGTTTTCTTAATTTTTTATTGAACCTTTATTTAACTAGGCAAATCATGTCAAGAACAAATTCTTATTTACAATGACGGCCAAAAGGCAAAAGGCCTCCTGTTGGGGACGGGGACTGGGATTAAAAATACAAATGAATTAATTATATAAAAATACAAGACAAATCACACGATTAGCAAGACAACACAACACTACATAAAGAGAGAACTACAACAGCACAAAGGCCAAGAAGGTAGAGACAACATTAAATCACGCAAAGCAGCCACAACTGTCAGTAAGAGTGTCCATGATTGAGTCTTTGAATGAAGAGATTGAGATAAAACTGTCCAGTTTGAATGTTTGTTGCAGCTCGTTCCAGTCGCTAGCTGCAGTGAACTGAAAAGAGGAGCGACACAGGGATGTGTGTGCTTTGGAGACCTTTAACAGAATGTGACTGGCAGAACGAGTGTTGTATGTGGAGGATAAGGACTGCAGTAGATATCTCAGATAGGGGGGAGGGAGGTCTAAGAGGGTTTTATAAATAAGCATCAACCAGTGTGTCTTGCGACGGGTATACAGAGATGACCAGTTTACAGAGGAGTATAGAGTGCAGTGATGTGTCCTATGAGGAGCATTGGTGGCAAATCTGATGGCCGAATGGTAAAGAACATCTAGCCGGTCGAGAGCACCCTAACCTGCCGATCAATAAATTATGTCTCCGTAATCTAGCATGGGTAGGATGGTTATCTGAATCAGGGTTAGTTTGGCAGCTGGGCTGAAAGAGGAGTGATTTACGATAGAGGAAACCAAGTCTAGATTTAACTTTAGTCTGCAGCTTTGATATGTGCTGAGAGAAGGACAGTGTACCGTCTTGCCATACTCCCAAGTACTTGTATGAGGTTACCTCAAGCTCTAAACCCTCAGAGGTAGTAATCACACCTGTGGGGAGAGAGGCATTCTTCTTACCAAACCACATAACCTTTGTTTTGGAGGTGTTCAGGGCAGAGAAAGCTTGTAAGACATTTTTGTTGTAGAGTATTTATCAAAATCTGGGGAGGGACCAGCTGAGTATATGACTGTATCATCTGCAAATAAATGGATGAGAGAGCTTCCTACTGCCTGAGCTATGTTGTTGATGTAAATTGAGAAGAGCGTGGGACCTAGGACCGAACCTTGGGGTACACAATTGGTGACAGGCAGTGGCTGAGACAGCAGATGTTCTGCTGATACAAGAATGTATCAAAAGCTTTGGCCAAGTCAATAAAAATAGCAGCACAGAACCCTAGGATAAGTTCAATTGCCCCGGGGGTTACGTTTCAGGAAATTCTTGGTCTTAATGCTAGTGAGTGATATCTAATATCTGGCTGTATGTAATAATAACACAAAAAACATTCTAGGCTAATAATGTAAGAAATAACACACAAACAAACAAAATACTGCAAAGCTGCTTAGGAGCTAGAAGCAGAGCTGCCAAATATAGGCTATGCAATTGCATGATAAACAGAGTGATGGCCTCTATTAAAATGAGGAGGATCCCATCAGCTTTCTATAGACTACTATATGTATTTCTCAACTCTCCTAATATTAAGCACATTGCTTCTCTTTACAACAGGAGTATATCTGGCTGAAAACGAACCAAGAGAAAACGTCCTCCATTCTCTATTTAAATAGATGACATGTATTTCCCCCCCTGTTTCGGTGCATGATAATGATGTATTCTCAACCAAAATACATTTCACACATATATTATGTATTATCTGAAAAGACAATATTAAATCAAGAATAGTCTGATGGGTGACAATATTAGGCTATCACGTGTGAGTGATATATTATCACTTATGAATAATGCCCAGCCTGTGTGCAGTACGGCAAGAAACGCACACCTTTTCATAGTGACATGTTTAAATCATAGTATCACACCTCATGTAGCCTAGCCCATAGTCCTATAAGGTTAGTATCACACCTCATGTAGCCTAGCCCATAGTCCTATAAGGTTAGTATCACACCTCATGTAGCCTAGCCCATAGTCCTGTAAGGTTAGTATCACACCTCATGTAGCCTAGCCCATAGTCCTATAAGGTTAGTATCACACCTCATGTAGCCTAGCCCATAGTCCTATAAGGTTAGTATCACACCTCATGTAGCCTAGCCCATAGTCCTATAAGGTTAGTATCACACCTCATGTAGCCTAGCCCATAGTCCTATAAGGTTAGTATCACACCTCATGTAGCCTAGCCCATAGTCCTATAAGGTTAGTATCACACCTCATGTAGCCTAGCCCATAGTCCTATAAGGTTAGTATCACACCTCATGTAGCCTAGCCCATAGTCCTATAAGGTTAGTATCACACCTCATGTAGCCTAGCCCATAGTCCTATAAGGTTAGTATCACACCTCATGTAGCCTAGCCCATAGTCCTATAAGGTTAGTATCACACCTCATGTAGCCTAGCCCATAGTCCTATAAGGTTAGTATCACACCTCATGTAGCCTAGCCCATAGTCCTATAAGGTTAGTATCACACCTCATGTAGCCTAGCCCATAGTCCTATAAGGTTAGTATCACACCTCATGTAGCCTAGCCCATAGTCCTATAAGGTTAGTATCACACCTCATGTAGCCTATCCCATAGTCCTATAAGGTTAGTATCACACCTCATGTAGCCTAGCACATAGTCCTATAAGGTTAGTGTCACACCTCATGTAGCCTAGCCCATAGTCCTATAAGGTTAGTATCACACCTCATGTAGCCTAGCCCATAGTCCTATAAGGTTAGTATCACACCACATGTAGCCTAGCCCATAGTCCTATAAGGTTAGTATCACACCTCATGTAGCCTAGCCCATAGTCCTATAAGGTTAGTATCACACCTCATGTAGCCTAGCCCATAGTCCTATAAGGTTAGTATCACACCTCATGTAGCCTAGCCCATAGTCCTATAAGGTTAGTATCACACCTCATGTAGCCTAGCCCATAGTCCTATATGTTTTAATTAGGATTGCATGACACATCATGTAGCCTAGCCCATAGTCCTGTAAGGTTAGTATCACACCTCATGTAGCCTAGCCCATAGTCCTATAAGGTTAGTATCACACCTCATGTAGCCTAGCCCATAGTCCTATATGTTTTAATTAGGATTGTATGACACCTCATGTAGCCCAGCCCATAGTCCTGTATGGTTAGTATCATACCTCATGTAGCCTAGCCCATAGTCCTATAAGGTTAGTATCACACCTCATGTATTCTAGTCCATACTCCTATAAGGGTAGTATCACACCTCATGTAGTCTCGTCAATAGTCCTATAAGGTTAGTATCACACCTCATGTAGCCTAGCCCATAGTCCTATAAGGTTAGTATCACACCTCATGTAGCCTAGCCCATAGTCCTATAAGGTTAGCATCACACCTCATGTAGCCTAGCCCATAGTCCTATAAGGTTAGTATCACACCTCATGTAGCCTAGCCCATAGTCCTATATGTTTTAATAAGGTTAGTATCACACCTCATGTAGCCTAGCCCATAGTCCTATATGTTTTAATTAGGATTGTATGACACCTCATGTAGCCCAGCCCATAGTCCTGTAAGGTTAGTATCACACCTCATGTAGCCTAGCCCATAGTCCTATAAGGTTAGTATCACACCTCATGTAGCCTAGCCCATAGTCCTATAAGGTTAGTATCACACCTCATGTAGCCTAGCCCATAGTCCTATATGTTTTAATTAGGATTGTATCACACCTCATGTAGCCTAGCCCATAGTCCTATATGTTTTAATTAGGATTGTATGACACCTCATGTAGCCTAGCCCATAGTCCTGTAAGGTTAGTATCACACCTCATGTAGCCTAGCCCATAGTCCTATATGTTTTAGCCCATGTTTTAATTACGTTTGTATCACACCTCATGTAGCCTAGTCCATAGGCCTATATGTTTTAATTAGGTTTGTATCACAACTAAAGTGGCCAAATAACTTCTTAAAATGAATCCCCTTTACAACAGGTGTAACATACGTAGCACATGAGGTTCAAGTTGGAGGAAGATAATGTTCACTAGAAGAATGTACCTTTGTAACAAAGCATTACTTTGTGGTCACTTTAGAGAGTGGCGTTTTCCCGCTAATGGAACATTTCGTGTTTATAGCCTACTGCTGTGTGGGCATTGCTTTGCTTATAATGTGAAGAAATAGCCTAATACTTTATCAACATTTTAAGCTAAATGTTCTGATCTGTTGTGTCAGCCACATTGCTTGCAAAAGTTGTATTAATTTGGGATCTATCCCACAACTGGCCCAGACTATGTTTGGAATAATTATTTCTCACACAGAATAGAATTGGTCAACTTTTGTACTATGGGGATAGTAGATTGACATAGGCTAGTGCTTTTGCTGTTTGTTAGGCCTACTCATCTTGTTGGCTGACGAAAAGTAAATGTGGACAGTTCTTCCAATATCTTCAATATGCACCTCTGAATTGGATAAGGACATGTGCAGTTGTGTCCCCGATGTGTCTGTCTTCACTTGTAGCCTGTGAGAAAGACCTGATCACCTGACAGAGCCATTTGAGTGAGTGGTGTTTGGAGCATGCAGCAGGGAGAAGGAAATGTTCACTATTAGATTCTGCCCAAGTGTACAACGACCATTGCCTGCAAAAAGTATGGATTTGTTTTAGGGGGCATTGCGGACACACAAAGGGGATGCTGGGGGGAAATTTGAGGCATTATCAAGTGCTTGTCATATTGTGAATGAGAGACTGATGAAGTGTGTGCAGCGTGCACAAAAAAGAGCTCATGCCTTTCATGGTCATCATTAGAGTCGCATCATGCAGTCTTAGAATGTATAAAAAACATAAACATATAGCCCAACATTTGTATCACAACTAAAGTTGCATAAATAACTTTAAATTAAATATATAGTAGTACCTCATTCTTTGTTAACTGCTCAACACAGAATAGCCACATGTGCGCACTCCCTCAAATCTTTTGGAGAAAATATCCTTTCTATTTTCTATCTGCTTTGATCAATTGTATTCTTCATACTATAAAATAATATAAAATAATGCTACAGAATTCTAAGCAAGTCTTGTCTGCTAAATGAACTAGTGTAGCCCACAGCCATTTGGCATAGCCAGATCAGGACCTAGCATAAGGACAACTCAGAGTATGCTCCACAGAGGAACTCTGGAGCTTTGTGACTATAGGGTTCTCCCTGACCAAGGCCCTTTGGTACCGGCCAGGCAGTTCTAAGAAGAGTCTTGGAGGTTCCAAAATTATTCCAGTTAAGAATGATGAATGATGGAGGCCATTGTGTTCTTGGGGACCTTCAATGCTGCAGACATTTTTTGGTACCCATCCCCAGATCTGTGCCTCGACACAATCCTGTCTCAGAGCATAATGGACAATTTCTTCGACCTCATGGCTTGGTTTTGCTCTGACATGCACTGTCAACTGTGGGATCTTTTATAGACAGGTGTGTGCCTTTCCAAATCATGTCCAATCAATTGAATTTACCACAGTTGGTCTCCAATCAAGTTGTATCAACATCTCAAGGATGATCAATGAAAACAGGATGCACCTGAGTTTCATAGCAAAGGGTCTGAATACTGGACACCATATGTGAATTGAATGTCCCCCATCTATCTTCAGAGTTCGTTCTGTTAGGTGACCTAAACTGGGATATGCTTAACCCCGGCCGTCCTACAATCTAAGCTAGATGCCCTCAATCTCACACAAATCATCCAGGAACCCACCAGGTACAACCCTAAATCCGTAAACATGGGCACTCTCATAGATATTATCCTGACCAACTTGCCCTCCAAATACACCTCTGCTGTTTTCAATCAGGATCTCAGCGACCACTGCCTCATTGCCTGCATCCGTTATGGGTCCACGGTCAAACAACCACCCCTCATCACTGTCAAACGCTCCCTAAAAAACTTCTGCGAGCAGGCCTTTCTAATCGATCTGGCCCAGGTATCCTGGAAGGATATTGACCTCCCCCTGTCAGTTGAGGATGCCTGGTTGTCCTTTAAAAGGAATTTCCTCACCATCTTAGATAAGCATGCCCCTTTCAAAAAATTTAGAACTAAGAACAGACATAGCCCTTGGTTCACTTCAGACCTGAATGCACTCGACCAGCACAAAAACATCCTGAATGCTGCCACGGTCATCCCCCTCTTCAAAGGGGGAGACACTCTAGACCCAAACTGACACTCTAGACCCAAACTGTTACATCCATCCTGTCCTGCCTTTCTAAAGTCTTCGAAAGCCAAGTCTTCGAAAGCCAAGTGAACAAACAGATCACTGACCATTTCAAATCCCACCGTACATTCTCTGCTGTGCAATCCGGATTCCGGGCTGGTCACGGGTGCACCTCAGCCACGCTCAAGGTACTAAACGATATCATAACCGCCATCAATAAAAGACAGTACTGTACAGCCGTCTTCATCGACCTGGCCAAGGCTTTCGACTCTGTCAATCACCGTATTCTTATCGGCAGACTCAACAGCCTTGGTTTCTCAATGACTGCCTCGCCTGATTCACCATCTACTTCTCAGATAGAGTTCAGTGTGTCAAATCGGAGGGCCTGTTGTCCTGGCCTCTGGCAGACTCTATGGGGGTACCACAGGGTTCAATTCTCGGGCCGACTCTTTTCTCTGTATATATCAATGATGTCGCTCTTGCTGCGGGTGATTCCTTGATCCACCTCTATGCAGCCGACACCATTCTGTATACAACTGGCCCTTCTTTGGACACTGTGTTAACAAACCTCCAAACGAGCTTCAATGCCATACAACTCTCCTTCTGTGGCCTCCAACTGCTCTTAAACGCTAGGAAAACTAAATGCATGCTTTTCAACCGATCGCTGGCCGCACCCGCCTGCCCGACTAGCATCAGCACCCTGGACGGTTCTGACTTAGAATATGTGGACAACTACAAATACCTAGGTGTCTGGCTAAACTGTAAACTCTCCTTCCAGACTCCTATTTAGCATCTCCAATCCAAAAGTAAATCTAGAATCGGCTTCCTATTTCGCAACAAAGCCTCCTTCACTCTCGCTGCCAAACATTCCCTCGTAAAACTGACTATCCTACCAATCCTCGACTTCGGCGAAGTCATTTACAAAATAGCCTCCAACACTCAAACTGGATGCAGTCTATCACAGTACCATCCGTTTTGTAAGCAAAGCCCCATATACCACCCACCACTGCGACCTGTATGCTCTCGTCGGCTGGCCCTCGCTACATATTCGTCGCCAGACCCACTGGCTCCAGGTCATCTATAAGTCTTTGTTAGGAAAAGCTCCTCCTTATCTCAGCTCACAGGTCACCATAGCAACACCCACCCATAGCACTCGCTCCAGCAGGTATATCTCATTGGTCATCTCCAAAGCTAACACCCACTTTGGCTGCCTTTCCTTCCATTTCTCTGCTGCCAATGACTGGAACGAATTGCAAAGATCGCTGAAGTTGGAGACCTATATCTCCCTCTCTAACTTTAAGCATCAGCTATCTGAGCAGCTTACCGATCGCTGCAGCTGTACATAGCCCATCTGTAAATAGCCCACCCAATCTACCTACCTCATCCCCATACTGTTTTTATTTACTTTTTCACTCTTTTGCACACCAGTATTTCTACTTGCACATCATCATCTGCACATCTATGACTTCAGTGTTAATTTGCTAAATTGTAATTACCTCGCTACTATGGCCTATTTATTGCCTTACCACCTTACTCCATTTGCACACACTGTATACATATTTATATACTGTGTTATTGACTGTACTTTTGTTTATCCTATGTGTAACTCTGTGTTGTTTTTTGTCGCACTGCTTTGCCAGGACACAGTAGTAAATGAGAACTTGTTCTCAACTGGCCTACCTGGTTAAATAAAGGTGAGATAAATAAATGAATAAATACTTATGTAAGGTATTTCAGTTTGAGATAATAATTTCGAAAAACCTGTTTTTGCTTTGTCATTATGGCGTATTCTGTGTAGAGGAAATGTTCTTATTTAATCCATTTTAGAATAAGGCTGTTTTGTAACAAAATGTGGCAAAAGTCAACTCATCACACTTTTCCAATCACACAAACATTCGGGCATCATCCCAACACACCTCCCTCCACCTTTTGTTTCTATTTCCACCTTATTGATTCCTAATCTGGGGCTTTTGACTACTTTTATGTTCCAGTTCCTTGTATTTGGGATTTATTACTTCATTAGTTGTCCTTTCCTCCCTTCCTCTAATGCTGCCTTCTATTATAAAAATATAAACTCAACATGAAACAATCTCAAAGATTGTTGTAAGGAAATCAATACATTGAAATACATGAAATAGGCCTTAATATATGGATTTCACTGGGAAGACAGATATGCATCTGGTGGTCACAGATACCTTAAAAACAATTAGGGGTGTGGATCAGAAAACCAGTCAGTATCTGGTGTGGATCAGAAAACCAGTCAGTATCTGGTGTGGATCAGAAAACCAGTCAGTATCTGGTGTGGATCAGAAAACCAAGTCAGTATCTGGTGTGGATCAGAAAACCAGTCAGTATCTGGTGTGGATCAGAAAACCAGTCAGTATCTGGTGTGGATCAGAAAACCAGTCAGTATCTGGTGTGACCGCCATTTGCCTCATGCAGCACGACCCATCTCCTTCGTATAGAGTTGATCAGGCTGTTGATTGTGGCCTGTGGAATGTTGTTCCACTCTGCAGTGGCTGTGCGAAGTTGCTGGATATTGGCAGGAACTGGAAATGCGCTGTCCTACAAATCGATCCAGAGCATCCCAAACATGTCTGGTGAGTATGCAGGCCAAGACATTTTCAGTTTCCAGAAATTGTGTACAGATCCTTGAGACATCGGGCTGTGCATGGCAGCGGATGAATGGCACGACAATGGGCCGTAGGATTTCCTCATGGTATCTTTGTGCATTCAAATTGCAATCGATAAAATGCAACTGTGTTTTCGTTGTCTGTAGCTTATGCCTGCCCATACCAAAACTCCACTGCCACCATGGGACAGTCTGTTCACAACGTTGACATCAGCAAACCGCTCGCCGACACAACGCCATACACGTGGTCTACGGTTGTGAGGCCGTTTGGACGTACCGCCAAATTCTCTAAAACAATGTTGAAGGCGGCTTATGGTAGAGAAATTAACATTAAATTATCTGGCAACAGCTCTGGTGGACATTCTTGCAATCAGCATTCCAATTGCACACTGCCTCAAAACAAAACTGCACATTTTAGAGGGGCCTTTTATTGTCCCCAGCACAAGGTGCACTTGTGTAATGATCATGCTGTTTAATCAGCTTCTTGATATGCCACACCTGTCAGGCGGATGGATTATCTTGTCAAAGGATACATTCTCACTAGCAGGGATCTAAACACATTCGTGCACCACATTTAAAACCTGTTAAGGATATGGCAGACATACGCCCCCTTTGGAGAGATTGGGTACCCCTAGTAAACTGGAAAAAAAATCTGTCAAAAATTGCTAATATATGCAAATAAAAATTATTATTGGATAGAAAACACTCTAAAGATTCTAAAACCGTTGGAATTATGTCTGTAAGTATAGCAGAACTCACAGGGCAGGCATTCTTCCAAACTAGTTTTTGTGGCCATGAAAGTTGGAGCAACTTTGACGTCATGGCCCCCACCCTTCCCAACCAGTTATGATTCTGGGGACACTTTCTATCTCTTCCGCTAGATGTCCTCTTTCAGTAGAGCTTTGAATCGTTCAAATCGTGCGAGAATTGACCCTATGGGAGTGAAATTAGTGCGTGCCACGAGAGAATAGGCTGTGCGTATGGGCGCGAATTGGTCCCAGCCATTCCTTTGTTCCAGCACTCAGGAGAAGGGCAGACGATGGCCGATTGAATTGAAGTTTGTTTTGCGTGTCTAAAACATCATAAAGCTTGCTTCTGCACTTAGTTTGACCTGTTTAGTCGACATATAATATGTAATTTTGAAGTTTTGATGCGCAACTTTTCCGGACCAGAGGACGTTTTGGGTGCATTTCAGCTGATGTTATTAGCAGTAGCTAATACAAAGACGCAAGACTTGAAACCAAACAATGTATTGGGTAAGTATGAAGCCTTCCAGAACATTCTGAACGAAGACCATCGAAGGTAAGGGAATATTTATGCTTAAATCTGTGTTTCTGTTGACTCCAACATTACGTAGAAATGTAGCTTGGAACTGAGCGCTGTCTCAGCATATGGAATAGTGTGCGATTTCTGTAACGTTAAAAATAAATCTAACACAGCGGTTGCATAAAGAAGCAGTGTATCTTTCTAACTATATGTAGAACATGTATATTTAGTCAAAGTTTATGATGTCTATTTACGTTATCTTGCCGCGCTACATAGATATCCTGCGGGCATTTTTGAGTAATTTCTGAACGTGAACTCACTGTAAATGGACATTTATGGATATAAATGGCATATTATTGAAAAAAAAAAAAATGTACTGTGTAACATGTCATAATACTGTCATCTGATGAAGATTTTCAAAAGGTTAGTGAGCGATTTATTTTTTAATCCTGCGTTTGTTGATTGCATGTTTTGGCTATTCAAATGAGCTGTGTCTGGTGGTGGTTTTACATATATATGTGCTATGTTTTCGCCGTAAAACATTTTAGAAATCTGACTTGCTGGCTAGATGAACAAGGTGTTTATCTTTCATTTGAGCTATTGGACTTGTTAATGTGTGGAGGTTAAATATTTTTAAGAATATTTTTGCGTTCCATGCGCCACCGTTTCAGCTGAACGTGGAAGGGTTGATCCCCAATTGGGAACCAATATCGTAGACAGGAAGACAAATAAGCTTTTTGTGCGTATGGAACATTTCTGGGATCTTATATTTCAGCTCAGTAAACCAACACTTTATATGTTGCGTTCATATTTTTGTTTAGTGTACATACATTTAGATAATACCTTATTGTGGTATTACTCTGTAGGCTACGGACCTATTCAAAGCTTCCTTTGGCATCTCAGCATACAATCTGCCTGTAATTATGGACCTCAACCTGCAGGAGGTTTGCTTTTTGTGATTGAGGAAACAGCTGCAAGGTTCTGACAGATGGATGTGTGGTGGTGGAAAGGACACACCCAAAAAACACTCACATCAAACCCCACCCACAAGCTAACCCCACCCACAAGCTAACCCCACCCACAAGCGAACCCCACCCACAAGCCAACCCCACCCACAAGCTAACCCCACCCACAAGCTAACCCCACCCACAAGCTAACCCCACCCACAAGCGAACCCCACCCACAAGCCAACCCCACCCACAAGCTAACCCCACCCACAAGCTAACCCCACCCACAAGCTAACCCCACCCACAAGCCAACTCGCGTTTGGCATCTGTCATGGCTGCCAGCATTTCTTGAGGAGCCCAAAAAACCAATCAGCGCGTGCAGTTCCTCTAACAGAAAATTACCTTCTAAAAACCATGGAAATGAAAAACTATGTTTAAGTGAGAAGTAGGCATTGGTCTGAAGCTGAAGAATCAAGGAAATTCACATGAGCAACACAATGCCTAATCCACCCATGCCCTACCAAGGTTTTCAGCACACAGCTTTGACCAACTACAGTAGCTATGTTGGTCTATTGTACTTCAAACAATGTATATGCAGGTTGCTTAGGCTTCAAACATTCTCAAACAGCCTATTTCATACTCTTATATATCTTATATAGTAGGAATTGAACCTGGCTTGGCATCCTATTTCTTATATAGTGCACTACTTTTGACAAGGGTCCGTAGGGCTTAAAGTACTGCTTTATAGGGCCTTGGTCAAAAGTAGTGCACTATGTAGGGAATAGGGTGCTATTTGGGACGCCTCCTTGGTAAGAACTCTGTATACCTCTGTCGACTAACTTCTGACTACTAATGTCTGATTGGCTGTCTGACTCACCTTGATCCCGCCCATCCTCTGTTCACCCTTAAACTCCTTCCCATTCTTCAGCCAATGGATGGAGGGCGTGGGGTTTCCAGCGGCAGCGCAACGAAATTTGACGGTATTGGCGGCTGGGATAGCGAGGAGCTTCTTCTCCATGCGATCCGGTCTGGTCCAATACGGGCCTTCTGATTGGACAGGAGAGAGAGGAGGGCATGTTAGTCATCGTGGACTGTTTGAGTGTATCAGATTTAACTTCCTGATTAATATAAATAGCCAGATGTTTACACAACACATACACTAGATGCATTATATATACAGCAGTGTGTGGACACCCCTTCAAATTAGTGGATTTCAGCCGCACACGTTGCTGACAGGTGTATAAAATCCAGCACACAGCCATGCAATCCCCATAGACAAACATTGGCAGTAGAATGGCCTTACTGAAGAGCTCAGGGACTTTCAACTTGGCACCGTCATAGGATGCTACCTTTCCAACAAGTCATTTCACCAAATTGCCCCAGTCAACTGTAAGTGCTGTCATTGTAAACTGGAATGGTCTAGGAGCAACAACGGCTCCTAGACGAAGTGGTAAGCAAAACACAAGCACACAGAATGAAACCGCCGAGTGCTGAAGCACGTTGTGCGTAAAAATCTTATGTCCTCGGTTGCAACACTCACTACCGAGTTTCAAATTGCCTCTGGATGTCACGTTCTGACCATCGTTCGTGTGTGTTTTCCTTGTTTTAGTGTTGGTCAGGACGTGAACTGGGTGGGCATTCTATGTTGGATGTCTTGTTTGTCTATTTCTATGTCCGGCCTGATATGGTTCTCAATCAGAGGCAGGTGTTAGTCATTGTCTCTGATTGGGAACCATATTTAGGTAGCCTGGGTTTCACTGTGTGTTTGTGGGTGATTGTCCTTAGTGTTAGTTTGCACCAGTTTAGGCTGTTTCGGTTTTCATTACGTTTATTATTTTGCACTGTTTGTATTTAGATTCATGTTGCTATAGTCACAATAAACATGGATCGCAATCTACACGCCGCATTTTGGTCCGACTCTCCTTCACACCTAGAAAACCGTTACAGAATCACCCACCACAACAGGACCAAGCGGTGTGGTAATGGGCAAAGGAGAAAGCAGCAGCAGGAGCAGCGCGAGGAGGTATGGACATGGGAGGACGAATTAGACGGTAAAGGACCTTGGGCTCAGCCAGGAGAATATCGCCGCCCCAAGGAAGAACGGGAGGCGGCGAAAGCGGAGAGGCGCTGGTACGAGGAGGCAGCGCGGCGTCGTGGATGGAAGCCCGGGAGTCAGCCCCAAAAATTTCTTGGGGGGGGGGCTAACAGGGAGTATGGCTACGCCAGGTAGGAGACCTGAGCCAACTTCCTGTGGTTACCGGGGGGCTAGAGAGACCGGGCAGGCACCGTGTTATGCTGTGGAGCGCACGGTGTCCCCAGTGCGGGTGCACAGCCCGGTGCGGTACATTCCAGCTCCGCGTATCGGCCGGGCTAGAGTGGGCATCGAGCCAAGTGCCATGAAGCCGGCTCTACGCATCTGGTCTCCAGTGCGTCTCCTTGGGCCGGCTTACATGGCACCAGCCTTGCGCACGGTGTCCCCGGTTCGCCTGCATAGCCCAGTGCGGGCTATTCCACCTCGCCGCACTGGCAGGGCGACCGGGACCATTCAACCGGGTAAGGTTGGGCAGGCTCGGTGCTCAAGAGCTCCAGTGCGCCTGCACGGCCCGGTCTATCCGTCACCACCTCCACACCCCAGCCCTCCGGTGGCAGCTCCCCGTACCAGGCTGTCTCTCCGGCCCATCCGTCCAGAGCCTTCCTCCTCTCCAGCTCTGCCGGAGCCTCCCGCCTGTCCGGCGCCTCTGCCGGAGCCTCCCGCCTGTCCGGCGCCTCTGCCGGAGCCTCCCGCCTGTCCGGCGCCTCTGCCGGAGCCTCCCGCCTGTCCGGCGCCTCTGCCGGAGCCTCCCGCCTGTCCGGCGCCTCTGCCGGAGCCTCCCGCCTGTCCGGCGCCGCTGCCGGAGCCTCCCGCCTGTCCGGCGCCGCTGCCGGAGCCTCCCGCCTGTCCGGCGCCTCTGCCGGAGCCTCCCGCCTGTCCGGCGCCTCTGCCGGAGCCTCCCGCCTGTCCGGCGCCTCTGCCGGAGCCTCCCGCCTGTCCGGCGCCTCTGCCGGAGCCTCCCGCCTGTCCGGCGCCTCTGCCGGAGCCTCCCGCCTGTCCGGCGCCTCTGCCGGAGCCTCCCGCCTGTCCGGCGCCTCTGCCGGAGCTTCCCGTCTGCCCGGCGCCATCGGAGCTTCCCGTCTGCCCAACGCCGCCAGTGCCGCCCGTCTGCCCAGCGCCGCCAGTGCCGCCCGTCTGCCCAGCGCCGCCAGTGCCGCCCGTCTGCCCAGCGCCGCCAGCGCCGCCCGTCTGCCCAGCGCCGCCAGCGCCGCCCGTCTGCCCAGCGCCGCCAGCGCCGCCCGTCTGCCCAGCGCCGCCAGCGCCGCCCGTCTGCCAGGAGCCGCCAGCGCCGCCCGTCTGCCAGGGGCCGCCAGTGCCGCCAGTCAGCCAGGGGCCTCCAGTGCCGCCAGTCAGCCAGGGGCCGCCAGTGCCGCCAGTCAGCCAGGGGCCGCCAGTGCCGCCAGTCAGCCCAGCGCCAGCGCCGCCAGTCAACCAGGGGCCGCCAGAGCTGCCAGTCTGCAAGGAGCTACCAGTCTGCAAGGAGCAGCCAGAGCTGCCAGTCATCATGGAGCAGCCAGTCAGCATGGAGCAGCCAGATCTGCCAGTCGGCCAGACTCTTCCAGATCTGCCAGTCGGCCAGACTCTTCCAGATCTGCCAGTCAGCCAGGATCTGCCAGAACCGCCAGCCAGCCAGGATCTGCCGGATCTAACTACCTGCCTGAGCTTCCTCTCAGTGCTGTGCTACCCATCAGTCCCGAGCTACTTCTGTCCCGAGCTGCCCCTCTGTCTCGAGCTGACCCTCTGTCCCGAGCTGTCATTAAGAAGGGTCACCTATCTAGGGACGCTAAGGAGGTGGACTAAAACTGTTATGGAGTGGGGTCCACGTCCAGCGCCAGAGCCGCCACCGCGGACAGATGCCCACCCACACCCTCCCCCATAGGTTTAAGTTGTGCGTCCGGAGTCCGCACCTTGGAGGGGGGGTACTGTCACGTTCTGACCATCGTTCGTGTGTGTTTTCCTTGTTTTAGTGTTGGTCAGGACGTGAACTGGGTGGGCATTCTATGTTGGATGTCTTGTTTGTCTATTTCTATGTCCGGCCTGATATGGTTCTCAATCAGAGGCAGGTGTTAGTCATTGTCTCTGATTGGGAACCATATTTAGGTAGCCTGGGTTTCACTGTGTGTTTGTGGGTGATTGTCCTTAGTGTTAGTTTGCACCAGTTTAGGCTGTTTCGGTTTTCATTACGTTTATTATTTTGCACTGTTTGTATTTAGATTCATGTTGCTATAGTCACAATAAACATGGATCGCAATCTACACGCCGCATTTTGGTCCGACTCTCCTTCACACCTAGAAAACCGTTACACTGGAAGCAAGGTCAGCACAATAACTGTTAATCAGGAGCTTCATGAAATGGGTTTGGATGGCCGAGCAGCTGCACACAAGTCTAAGATCACAATGCACAATGCCAAGCGTCAGCTGGAATGGTGTAAACCTTGCCGCTATTGGACTCCGGAGCAGTGGAAAAGCGTTCTCTGGAGTGATGAATCACGCTTCACCATCTCAAACAAATCAAATCAAATGTTATTTTTCACAAGCGCCAAATACCGTGAAATGCTTCCTTACAAGCCCTTAACCATTAATGCAGTTCAAGAAATAGAGTTAAGAAAATATTTCTGAAATAAACTAAAGTAAAAAATTTAATAAAAAGTAACACACACATCCAACGAGCATCAGACCCTGTGTAGTAAGTAGGGTTCAATCTTAGTCTTGTTTTGACACTTTGCCTGATTGATGGCTCGTCTGAGGATATAGCAGGATTTCTTATAAGAGTCCGGATTAGTGTCACGCTTCTTGAAAGCGGTAGCTCTAGCCTTTAGCTCGGTTGCCTGTAATCCATGGCTTCTGGTTTGGATATGTACGTACTGTCACTGTGGGAACCACATCGTTGATGCACTTATTGATGAAGCCGGTGACTGAGGTGGTATACCATTGGATGAATCCTGGCACATATTCCAGTCTGTGCTAGCAAAACAGCCCTGCAGGGTAGCATCCGCGTCATCTGACCACTTCCGTATTGAGCGAGTCACTGGTACTTCCTGCTTTGGAGGGCGAGGGACAGCTTTGTATGTCTCTGTGTGTGAAGTAAAGGTGGTCAATATTTTTTTCCCCTCTGGTTGCACGTGACATGCTGGTAAAAAGTTTCTCTGCATTAAAGTCCCTGGCCACAAGGAGCGCCAATTCTGAATGATCATTTTCTTGTTTGCTTATGGCCTTATAGAGTTGGTTGAGTGCAGTCTTAGTCTCAAGATCAGTTTGTGGTCGTAAATAGACGGCTACGAGTAATACAGATGAAAACTCTCTTGGTAGATAGTCTACAGTTTATCATGAGGTTTTTAATATTAGACATCGCGGTCCAGCTGTTACTGACAAATAGACACACACCCCCTTACCAGATGTTCAGTAGCTGCTCTGTCCTGCTGATGCAGGAGTAGCCAGTCAACTCTATATTATACGTGATGTCGTTCAGCCGTGTCTTGGTGAAACATAAGATATTATAGTTTTTAATGTCCTGTTGGTAGGATAGTCTCAATCGTAGATCATCCAGTTTATTCTCCAGTGATTGCTCGTTGGTCAATAGAACGGATGGTGAAGGCAGTTTACTCACTCGACCTCCACCCCCTGTATTTCTGTCTTTTCTTCATGCGAATGACAGGGATTTGGACCTGGTCTGGGAGCAGGATATCCTTCGTGTCGGACTCATTAAAGAAAACATCTTTGTCCAGTTTGTGGTGATTAATCGCTGTTCTGATGTCCACAAGCTATTTTCGGTCATAAGAGATGGTAGTAGCAACATTGTGTATAAAATATGTTTATAAACCATGTGGGGGATGCCGAGGAGAATGCTACCTGCCCCAATGCATAGTGGCAACTGTAAAGTTTGGTGGAGGAGGAATAAAAGTCTGGGGCTGTTTTTCATGGTTCGGCCTAGGTTCCAGTGAAGGGAAATCTTGATGCTTAAGAATACAATGACATTCTAGACGATTCTGTTCTTCCAACTTTATGGCAACAGTTTGGGGAAGGCCCTTTCCTGTTTCAGTATGACAATGCCCCTGCTCACAAAGCAAAGTCCATATAGAAATGCTTTGTCGAGATCGGTGTGGAAGAACTTGACTGGCCTGAGCAGAGCCCTGACATCAACCTCATCGAACACCTTAGAGATGAATTGGAACACCGACTGTGAGCCAGGCCTAATCGCCCAACATCAGTGCCCAACCTCACTAACGCTCTGGTGGCTGAATGGAAACAAGTCCCCGCTGCAATGTTCCAACATCCAGTTGAAACAGCCTTACCAGAAGAGTGGAGGCTGTTGTAGAAGCAATGTTCCAACATCCAGTTGAAACAGCCTTACCAGAAGAGTGGAGGCTGTTGTAGAAGCAATGTTCCAACATCCAGTGGAAACAGCCTCACCAGAAGAGTGGAGGCTGTTGTAGAAGCAATGTTCCAACATCCAGTTGAAACAGCCTTACCAGAAGAGTGGAGGCTGTTGTAGAAGCAATGTTCCAACATCCAGTTGAAACAGCCTCACCAGAAGAGTGGAGGCTGTTGTAGAAGCAATGTTCCAACATCGAGTGGAAACAGCCTCACCAGAAGAGTGGAGGCTGTTGTAGAAGCAATGTTCCAACATCCAGTTGAAACAGCCTTCCAGAAGAGTGGAGGCTGTTGTAGAAGCAAGGAGGGACAAGTGTATGTTTCCCATGCCAATAAACCCCTTTGAATTGAATTGAGTAGAGAAATAGTGTAGAGAGAAAATTGGCGAGGGCACTAGAACAGTCTGCAGCACCTAGCCTCACCCTCCTAGAATCTGAAGTCAAATGTCTACTGTTTGCTGATGATCTGGTGCTTCTGTCACCAACCAAGGAGAGCCTATAGCAGCACCTAGATCTTCTGATTCTGCCAGACCTGGGCCCTGACAGTAAATCTCAGTAAGACCAAAATAAGGGTGTTCCAAAAAAGGTCCAGTCACCAGGACCACAAATACAAATTCCATCTAGACACCATTGCCCTAGAGCACACAAAAAACTATACATACCTCCGCCTAAACATCAGCACCACAGGTAACTTCCACAAAGCTGTGAACAATCTGAGAGAAGGCAAGAAGGGCCTTCTATGCCATCAAAAGGAACATAAAATTCGACATACCAATTAGGATCTGGTAAAAAATACTTGAATCAGTTATAGAACCCATTGCTCTTCATGGCAGTGAGGTCTGGGGTCCGCTCACCAACCAAGAATTCACTAAATGAGACAAACACCAAATTAAGACTCTAGATGCAGAATTCTGTTCACAAACACAAACAGAACCACAGAGCCCCAGGACAGAAACCCAATTAGACCCAACCAAATCATGAGAAAACAACAAGATAATTACTTGACACATTGGAAAGAATGAACAAAAAAACAGAGCAAACTAGAATGCTATTTGGCCCTAAACAGAGAGTACACAGTGGCAGAATACCTGACCACTGTGACTGACCAAAAATTAAGGAAATATTTTACTATGTACAGACTCAGTGAGCCTAGCCTTGCTATTGAGAAAGGCCGCCGTAGACAGACCTGGCTCTCAAGAGAAGACAGGCTATGTGCTCACTGCCCACAAAATGAGGTGGAAACTGAGCTGCACTTCCTAACCTCCTGCCAAATGTATGACCATATTAGAGACACATATTTCCCTCAAATTATACAGATCCACAAAGAATTAGAAAACAAACCCAATTTTGATGCACAACTCCCATATCTAGTGGGTGAAATACCACAGTGTGCATCACACAGCAAGATGTGTGACCTGTTGTCTGAAGAAAAGGGCAACCAGGGAAGAACAAACAACATTCATTTTCCCTTTTGTACTTGAACTTTGTGCACATGCTATGAGGTTTGAAATGTCTTTATTCTTTAGGAACTTTTGTGCGTGTAATGTTTACTGCTAATTTATATAGTTTATTTAACTTTTGTTTATTATCTACTTCACATGCCTTGGCAATGTAAACATATGTTTCCCATGCTAATAAAGCCCCTTAAATTGAAATTGAATTGACACACACACACACACAGAGACATGGAGAGAGAGAGAGAGAGAGAGAGAGCACATTAGTAAACCCTAGACCAGCAGCTAAGAGAAACCAGCTGACACACACACACACACACACACACACACACACACACACACACACACACACACACACACACACACACACACACACACACACACACACACACACAAGCAATGCCACCTTAAAAGGGAAATCTTCACCAGTCCTTCACTGCTTCTTTACCCCTTCTCTCTCTCTCTCCCTCCCCCTCTCTCACTCCCTCCCTCTCTCCCTCCCTCTCTCCCTCCCTCTCTCCCTCCCTCCCTCTCCCTCCCTCCCTCCCTCCCTCCCTCCCTCCCTCCCTCCCTCCCTCAACTCCACTCTCTCTCTCCCATCTCCACTCAATTCAATTCAATTCAAGGTTTTTATTGGCATGGGAAACATGTGTTAACGTTGCCAAAGCAGGTGAAATAGATAATAAACAAAAGTGAAATAAACAATAAAAATGAACAGTAAACATTACACTCACAGAAGTTCCAAGAGAATAAAGACATTTCAAATATCATATCATGTCTATGTACAGTGTTGTAACAATGTGCAAAAGGGAAAATAAATAAACATGAGTTGTATTTATGTGTTGTGTCACGTTCTGACCTTTATTTCCTTTGTTTTGTCTTTGTTTAGTATGGTCAGGGCGTGAGTTGGGGTGGGCAGTCTATGTTTGTTTTTCTATGATTGGTTTCTGTTTCGGGCCTAGTATGGTTCTCAATCAGAGGCAGGTGTCGTTAGTTGTCTCTGATTGAGAATCATACTTAGGTAGCCTGGGTTTCACTGTTGGTTTGTGGGTGTTTGTTTCCGTGTGTGCGTTTGTCGCCACTGTTTCGGTTTGGTTATTTCACGTATTAGTTTATTGTTTTTGTATTTCATAGTGTTCAGTGCTTTTCTTCTTAAAATCATCATGAACACTTACCACGCCGCATCTTGGTCCGATCCTTACTCCCCTTCGGACGAAGAGGAGGAAATGTGCCGCTACATGTTTGTGCTTCACTGGTTGCCCTTTTCTTGTGGCAACAAACAAATATTAAATATATTAAAATATTTAAAAAATATTAAATATTAAATATATCAAATATACACTGTGGTATTTCACCCAGTTAATTCTACTCTTCTTACACACACACACGCAAATACTCTGAGTTCATAATGAGGTCTACTCTCCTGCTGCATGTTGGGTAAGAGAGACTTGCAATGTTGAGACACAGACAGAGCATCTCAGGCACTCCTCTCTCACACCCCCTCTCTCACACCCCCTCCCCCCACACACCTCCTCTCTCACACCCCCCTAACTGAGAACCCTCTCTCTCTCTCCTCCAATCCTCTCTCTCCTCCTCCTCCTCCTCCTCCTCCACTCCAGATACAGGTATGGTCAGACCAAGTTATGAGAAATGTTTTGTGTGTTCAATTATGGTGTTGTTCAATATTAATTTATACTTGTGTTTCTGACATTTTAATTTTTTTTACTGAAAAATCATGATTTTTGTCTGCACACTTGTTTTCTGTGTACATACAGTACCAAAGTCAAAAGATTGAACACACCTACTCATTCCAGGGTTTTTCTTTATTTTTACTATTTTTGACATTGTAGAATAATAGTGAAAATATTAAAACTATGAAATAATACATATGGAATCATGTAGTAACCAAAAAAAGTGTTAAACAAATCAAAATAGATTTTATATTCGAGATTCTTCAAAGTAGCCACCCTTTGCCTTGCCTTTGCCTTCAAAATTCTTGAGATTTCCCACATTGATTGACCTTCGTGTCTTAAAAGTAATGATGGACTGTGGTTTCTCTTTGCCTATTTGAGCTGTTCTTGCCATAATATGGACTTGGTCTTTTACCAAATAGGGCTATCTTCTGTTTACCACCCCTACCTTGTCACAACACAACTGATTGGCTCAAAGGAAATAAATTCCACAAATTAACAAGGCACACCTGTTAATTGAAATACATTCCAGGTGACTACCCCGTGAAGCTGTTTGAGAGAATGCCAAGAGTATGCAAAGCTGTCATCAAGGCAGAGTGAATATTTGAAGAATCTCAAATATAAATCTATTTTGATTTGATTAATATCCTTTTGGTTATTACATGATTCCATATGTGTTATTTCATAGTTTTGATGTCGTCACAATTATTCTACAACGTGGAAAATAATAAAAATAAAGAAAAACATTTGAATGAGTAGGTGTGTACAGACTTTTGACTGGTACTGTATGTACAGTATCCTACAGTATGTGCTATGGTAATATCAGCTGAAAAATGGGGCAGTGTAACAGGGGGCAGTGTAACATGGGGCAGTGTAACAGGGGGCAGTGTAACATGGGGCAGTGTAACAGGGGGTAGTGTAACATGGGGCAGTGTAACATGGGGCAGTGTAACATGGGGCAGTGTAACATGGGGCAGTGTAACAGGGGGCAGTGTAACATGGGGTAGTGTAACAGGGGGCAGTGTAACAGGGGGTAGTGTAACAGGGGGCAGTGTAACAGGGGGCAGTGTAACATGGGGCAGTGTAACATGGGGCAGTGTAACAGGGGGCAGTGTTAGGGTTAAGGCAGGTATATCTGAGGATAACTGGGGCAATTAGCTGCCTGGTGGTTGACAAGGTGCTGTGAGGCGCTACGGTACTGTAGATCAGATCAGGGCTCAGATGGGGAGAGATACAGCGAGCCATTACCGCAGACAGGAAATTGAGTAGAGTAGGTCCGAGCAGAGTTGGGGGGAGCCTGAGAGTGGAGCAGAGTTGGGGGGGGGGGCCTGAGAGTGGAGCAGAGTTGGGAGGGGCCTGAGAGTGGAGCAGAGTTGGGGGGGGGGAGCCTGAGAGTGGAGCAGAGTTGGGAGGGGCCTGAGAGTGGAGCAGAGTTGGGAGGGGCCTGAGAGTGGAGCAGAGTTGGGAGGGGCCTGAGAGTGGAGCAGAGTTGGGGGGGGCCTGAGAGTGGAGCAGAGTTGGGAGGGGCCTGAGAGTGGAGCAGAGTTGGGGGGGGCCTGAGAGTGGAGCAGAGTTGGGGGGGGGGGGGGGGGCCTGAGAGTGGAGCAGAGTTGGGGGGGGAGCCTGAGAGTGGAGCAGAGTTGGGAGGGGCCTGAGAGTGGAGCAGAGTTGGGGGGGGCCTGAGAGTGGAGCAGAGTTGGGGGGGGGGGCCTGAGAGTGGAGCAGAGTTGGGGGGGGGGAGCCTGAGAGTGGAGCAGAGTTGGGGGGGGGGAGCCTGAGAGTGGAGCAGAGTTGGGGGGGGGAGCCTGAGAGTGGAGCAGAGTTGGGGGGGGAGCCTGAGAGTGGAGCAGAGTTGGGAGGGGCCTGAGAGTGGAGCAGAGTTGGGGGGGGGGGGGGCTGGGAGTGGAGCAGAGATGGGGGGGGGGAGCCTGAGAGTGGAGCAGAGTTGGGAGGGGCCTGGGAGCGGAGCAGCAACACTGGCAGTTCTGATTCAGATTACAGGGAGCTCTTTGAGGGCATGCTGCCCCTGGCCCCTCGGGGCCCTAGACAAACAGAGACGGCCCAGTGGTGCCCCAACGGTGGCTTAGCGCTGCCCTGCGCACCAGCAATGCTGCATAGCTCATCGCCACAGATCTAACCCTGTTAACATAGTTTGGGAACACAGATCTAACCCTGTTAACATAGTATAGGAACACGGATCTAACCATGTTAACATAGTTTAGGAACACGGATCGAACCCTGTTAACATAGTATAGGAACACGGATCTAACCCTGTTAACATAGTATAGGAACACGGATCTAACCCTGTTAACATAGTTTAGGAACACGGATCTAACCCTGTAGTGTGTAGTGTGTGGCCTGTAGTGTGTAGTGTGTGGCCTGTAGTGTGTAGTGTGCAGTGTGTGGCCTGTAGTGTGTAGTGTATGGCCTGTAGTGTGTAGTGTATGGCCTGTAGTGTGTAGTGTGTAGTGTGTGGCCTGTAGTGTGTAGTGTATGGCCTGTAGTGTGTAGTGTATGGCCTGTAGTGTGTAGTGTGTAGTGTGTGGCCTGTAGTGTGTAGTGTATGGCCTGTAGTGTGTAGTGTGTGGCCTGTAGTGTGTAGTGTATGGCCTGTAGTGTGTAGTGTGCAGTGTGTGGCCTGTAGTGTGTAGTGTATGGCCTGTAGTGTGTAGTGTGTTGTGTGTAGTGTATGGCCTGTAGTGTGTAGTGTGTGGACTGTAGTGTGTAGTGTGTAGTGTGTGGCCTGTAGTGTGTAGTGTGTAGTGTGTGGCCTGTAGTGTGTAGTGTGTAGTGTGTGGCCTGTAGTGTGTAGTGTGTAGTGTGTGGCCTGTAGTGTGTAGTGTATGGCCTGTAGTGTGCAGTGTGGCCTGTAGTGTGTAGTGTATGGTCTGTAGTGTGTAGTGTGCAGTGTGTGGCCTGTAGTGTGTAGTGTGTAGTGTGTCGTGTGTAGTGTATGGCCTGTAGTGTGTAGTGTGTGGCCTGTAGTGTGTAGTGTGTAGTGTGTAGTGTGTGGTGTGTAGTGTATGGCCTGTAGTGTATAGTATGTAGTGTGTGGACTGTAGTGTGTAGTGTGTAGTGTGTAGTGTGTGGCAAGAAGACACGCCACACAGACAGCCAGACAGACAGACAGACAGACAGCCAGACAGACAGCCAGACAGACAGACAGACAGACAGACAGACAGACAGACAGACAGACAGAGCCAGACACACAGACAGCTGTGATTATTCCAGTATCATTGACATACTGTGACCTGTAATGTGTTGCAGGCTACTTTGAGGCTGGCTGCCTCCTCTCTCTGTGTGAGAGCTCTGTCTTCTTGACCAAGGGTAAAACAGCAGAGTTATTCTACAGGGTATGGTATGAGCTCATTTCTCCCCACAGCAGACCGATCCAACCCTAACCACTCATTAAGTTGGTGACTAAAAACGGTGACTAAAAACCTCAAACCCTCTCTCTCTTTCAAAACAAAAAAGGCATTAGAGTAGAGTGTGTCTGCCTGCTACGTAGGGGGTTTAACCTCTCTGTCCCCTGCTACATAGGGGTTTAACCTCTCTGTCCCCTGCTACGTAGGGGTTTAACCTCTCTGTCCCCTGCTACGTAGGGGTTTAACCTCTCTGTCCCCTGCTACGTAGGGGTTTAACCTCTCTGTCCCCTGCTACGTAGGGGGTTAACCTCTCTGTCCCCTGCTACGTAGGGGGTTTAACCTCTCTGTCCCCTGCTACATAGGGGGTTTAACCTCTCTGTCCCCTGCTACGTAGGGGTTTAACCTCTCTGTCCCCTGCTACGTAGGGGTTTAACCTCTCTGTCCCCTGCTACGTAGGGGGTTAACCTCTCTGTCCCCTGCTACGTGGGGGGTTAACCTCTCTGTCCCCTGCTACGTAGGGGGTTTAACCTCTCTGTCCCCTGCTACGTGGGGTTTAAACTCTCTGTCCCCTGATAGGTGGGGGGTTAACCTCTCTGTCCCCTGCTACATGGGGGGTTTAACCTCTCTGTCCCCTGCTACATGGGGGGTTTAACCTCTCTGTCCCCTGCTACGTAGGGGGTTAAACTCTCTGTCCCCTGCTACGTAGGGGGTTTAACCTCTCTGTCCCCTGCTACGTAGGGGGTTTAACCTCTCTGTCCCCTGCTACGTAGGGGTTTAACCTCTCTGTCCCCTGCTACGTAGGGGGTTAACCTCTCTGTCCCCTGCTACGTGGGGGGTTAACCTCTCTGTCCCCTGCTACGTAGGGGGTTTAACCTCTCTGTCCCCTGATAGGTGGGGGGTTAACCTCTCTGTCCCCTGCTACATGGGGGGTTTAACCTCTCTGTCCCCTGCTACATGGGGGGGTTTAACCTCTCTGTCCCCTGCTACATGGGGGGTTTAACCTCTCTGTCCCCTGCTACGTAGGGGGCTTAACCTCTCTGTCCCCTGCTACGTAGGGGTTTAACCTCTCTGTCCCCTGCTACATAGGGGGTTTAACCTCTCTGTCCCCTGCTACATAGGGGGTTTAACCTCTCTGTCCCCTGCTACGTAGGGGTTTAACCTCTCTGTCCCCTGCTACGTAGGGGGTTAACCTCTCTGTCCCCTGCTACGTGGGGGGTTAACCTCTCTGTCCCCTGCTACGTAGGGGGTTTAACCTCTCTGTCCCCTGCTACGTGGGGTTTAAACTCTCTGTCCCCTGCTAGGTGGGGGGTTAACCTCTCTGTCCCCTGCTACATGGGGGGTTTAACCTCTCTGTCCCCTGCTACATGGGGGGTTTAACCTCTCTGTCCCCTGCTACGTAGGGGGCTTAACCTCTCTGTCCCCTGCTACGTAGGGGGTTTAACCTCTCTGTCCCCTGCTACGTAGGTGGTTAAACTCTCTGTCACCTGCTACGTAGGGGGTTTAACCTCTCTGTCCCCTGCTACTTGGGGGTTTAACCTCTCTGTCCCCTGCTACATGGGGGGTTTAACCTCTCTGTCCCCTGCTACGTAGGGGGCTTAACCTCTCTGTCCCCTGCTACGTAGGGGGTTTAACCTCTCTATCCCCTGCTACGTAGGGGGTTTAACCTCTCTGTCCCCTGCTACGTAGGGGGCTTAACCTCTCTGTCCCCTGCTACGTAGGGGGTTTAACCTCTCTGTCCCCTGCTACGTAGGGGGTTTAACCTCTCTGTCCCCTGCTACGTAGGGGGTTTAACCTCTCTGTCCCCTGCTACGTAGGGGGTTAAACTCTCTGTCCCCTCTCTGTCCCCTGCTGTAACCATATTGTAATACCTACTAATAATTATTGCTTTTGAAGCGGGTAAAAAAGGATAATGGATCGTATTATAACTTGAACCCGACTGATGAGTAACGTGTCAGACAGGACCCAGACAGTCCCCAGACAGGACCCAGACAGGCCTCAGACAGGACCGAGACAGGACCGAGACAGGACCCAGACAGGCCCCAGACATGACCCAGACAGGACCCAGACAGGACCCAGACAGGACCCAGACAGGCCCAGACAGGACCCAGACAGGACCCAGACATGACCCAGACAGGACCCGGACAGGACCCAGACAGGCCCCAGACAGGACCCAGACAGGACCAAGACAGGACCTGGACAGGACCCAGACAGGCCCCAGACAGGACCCAGACAGGACCCAGACAGGACCCAGACAGGACCCGGACAGGACCCAGACAGGACCCATCTACAAATAGGAACAGCATAATAACTTGAACCAATAATGTAATAACAACCTAAAAAAAAAAATGAATTGGAATTGTAAAATCATTTAATCTTTGGAATTGAATTGGAATTTTATATTTTTACATGTCCTATTTATTAAATGAATGTACGTACAGTAGTTGAACTGTAGAATGTGTTGGAATCATTTCCACCTGTATTCCAATAATCTAGGCTGTATGAAATGACTTAAAAATAATCTTTGAATTCAAAGACTGACCTGGAATTTACAGGGAGCGAGAGCTGAATTAGAATTGAATTTGTGGAATTCACTCCAACCTTGCCTGCTGCAGCAATAGCTGGCTACACACCACATTCCTATTGAACATTACTAAGGTAATGTAACTGGACAGCTTATTAAACCAGTGGACTAACTTTGGGAAAGCTCATGTTTCCCAGCAGACATAAACAGGGAGATCATTTGGATTAAGACACATTTAGATACTGCGGATAAAACATTCCCAGAGAGTTGTGATGTCGACACAATACCAGAACACAACTTTGTATTGAAATGTTTCTTGTACTGGTTGACCTGAGAAGGAAACGCTGTAAAACGTCCATACTTTCTAGTTGTGTGATTAGTCAGATCTACAGAATACGCAGTGGACACATCGTACAACCAAATGATCACTGCTGGTTGATTCTCCCCAATGCAACAACAATTATAAAGTTTAACAATAGGAACATAAAAGTACCCGTCTCAGTAAAACAGAATGAACATTGTAGCATCAGTATTAGACAGGAAGGCACCATTTAAAGTCTATTACATATGTTTTGGGGAAAGGGGGGATCGAGGGCCAAGTGTATAAATTGTGCAGTATTTAGCCATCATAATAAGAGACTGGTAGCAGCAGTTGTGGTGTGTGTGTGTGTGTGTGTGTGTGTGTGTGTGTGTGTGTGTGTGTGTGTGTGTACATGTGCAGAGAATCAGAGCAGGTGGTCAGTCCAGTTCAAGTGTTCAACAGTCTGATGGTTTGTAGATAGAAACTGTCTCTGAACCTGTTGGTATCAGACATCATGACCCAATACTGTATGCCCAACGGTAAGTGAGTGAACAGCTCGTGGTTGGGGGGGGGGTCTTTGATGATGCTGCAGGCCTTCCTCAGGCAACGTTTCCAGTAGATGTCCTGGATGCGTGGGAACAAGGTCCCAGGGATGTACTGGTGTACTGATGTTCACTACCCACTGGAGGGCCTTGTGGTCATGGACAGAACCCATGGGTGAACAGGGAGGGGCTGAGGACACACCCCTGGGGGGCCCCTGTGTTAAGCGTCATTGTGGAGGTTGTGTTGTTGCTAATCATCATAGCCTGTGGTGGTCTGCCCGTCAGAAAGTCCAGGAAGTCTGTTTCAGAGGGTGATGTCCAGACCCAGGGCTCTGAGCTTGGTGTCCAGACCCAGGGCTCTGAGCTTGGTGTCCAGACCCAGGGCTCTGAGCTTGGTGTCCAGACCCAGGGCTCTGAGCTTGGTGTCCAGACCCAGGGCTCTGAGCTTGGTGTCCAGACCCAGGGCTCTGAGCTTGATGTCCAGACCCAGGGGTCTGAGCTTGGTGTCCAGACCCAGGGCTCTGAGCGTGATGTCCAGACCCAGGGCTCTGAGCTTGGTGTCCAGACCCAGGGCTCTGAGCTTGGTGTCCAGACCCAGGGCTCTGAGCTTGGTGTCCAGACCCAGGGCTCTGAGCTTGGTGTCCAGACCCAGGGCTCTGAGCTTGGTGTCCAGACCCAGGGCTCTGAGCGTGGTGTCCAGACCCAGGGCTCTGAGCTTGGTGTCCAGACCCAGGGCTCTGAGCTTGGTGTCCAGACCCAGGGCTCTGAGCTTGGTGTCCAGACCCAGGGCTCTGAGCTTGGTGTCAAGACCCAGGGCTCTGAGCTTGGTGTCAAGACCCAGGGCTCTGAGCTTGGTGTCCAGACCCAGGGCTCTGAGCTTGGTGTCCAGACCCAGGGCTCTGAGCTTGGTGTTGAGCTTGGAGGGAACAATAGTGTTGAATGTTGAACTGTAGTCAATGAACAGCATTCTCACATAGGTGTTCCTCTTGTCCAGATGTGTTACGGCCGTGTGAATCGTGATGGACATGGCACCTTCAGTGGATCTGTTGGAGAGGTAGGCTAACTGGAGTGGGTCCAGTGTGTGAGGCTTATAAGAGGACTGTAAAGGCAGAAAAATAAAAGTAAGGAAAAAATCCGATTTTGGCTTTGGATCGATGGGTTAAGTGTGAGTGTGCGTGTAAGTGAGTGAATCAGTCAGTCTGTCAGCCTGTCATGGTTCCATCTGCACTCTGTCAAAGTGTCCTGGTGAATAACCGTGTGGCTCCATCTGCACTCTGAAAAGTCATAGTGCCCTGGTGAATAACAGTCTGGTTCCATCTGCACTCTGAAAGGTCAAAGTGTCCTGGTGAATAACAATCTGGTTCCATCTGCACTCTGAAAGATCAAAGTGTCCTGGTGAATAACAGTCTGGTTCCATCTACACTCGGAAAGGTCATAGTGTCCTGGTGAATAACAATCTGGTTCCATCTGCACTCTGAAAGATCAAAGTGTCCTGGTGAATAACAATCTGGTTCCATCTGCACTCTGAAAGGTCAAAGTGTCCTGGTGAATAACAATCTGGTTCCATCTGCACTCTGAAAGGTCAAAGTGTCCTGGTCATTCCTGGGATAAGGAGGAGTGAAACTCCTGTGGAATATGTTGGTAATCATTACAACATGGATAATCACATGACTGTGTGTCTTCAAGTTTTTTTTTGTTAGGTCTTTGTTTGTCGTCGTTTCTTAGGTCAGAATTGAAGTATAACCCCCCCTTGCAAGTCTGTTGTGGGAATTGATGCAGATGCAAGGCTTTCCTCAAGTGTGTGACTCAAACAAGTGATTTTAGGTTATTTTAGGTTGTTATCATTTAAAAATATTTTTTACACAATTTGTAATGTAATAATGATTTCATTAGGTGAAAAACATTATTACGTAATGCTTGCAGCATATTTATTACATTATCAGTGTGTATTACATTATGGCTTTCAGTTCAACATCTACTGAGATCAGGATGAATGAATGAAGAGATGAAGAGACAAAGAGATTAAGAGATGAAGAGATTAAGAGATTAAAAGTAGAAGAGATGAAGAGACGAAGAGATGAAGAGATGGAACACACCATTTCCATTACCTGTATCGTCCCAGTCTTCATCATGGTCTTCATCATCTCCAGAAGACAGGGGATCTGTCGGCATGAAAACAGACATGAAGACGTTCCAGTCTGGACAACAACATCAGACATGGAGACGTTCCAGTCTGGACAACAACATCAGACATGGAGACATGAAGATGTTCCAGTCTGGACAACAACATCAGACATGAAGACATGAAGACGTTCCAGTCTGGACAACAACATCAGACATGGAGACATGAAGACGTTCCAGTCTGGACAACAACATCAGACATGAAGACGTTCCAGTCTGGACAACAACATCAGACATGGAGACGTTCCAGTCTGGACAACAACATCAGACATGAAGACGTTCCAGTTTGGACAACAACATCAGACATGAAGACATGAAGACGTTCCAGTCTGGACAACAACATCAGACATGAAGACATGGAGACGTTCCAGTCTGGACAACAACATCAAACATGAAGACATGAAGACGTTCCAGTCTGGACAACATCAGACATGGAGATATGAAGACGTTCCAGTCTGGACAACATCAGACATGAAGACATGGAGACGTTCCAGTCTGGACAACATCAGACATGAAGACGTTCCAGTCTGGACAACGACATCAGACATGAAGACATGAAGGCATTCCAGTCTGGACAACAACATCAGACATGAAGACATGAAGACGTTCCAGTCTGGACAACAACATCAGACATGGAGACGTTCCAATCTGGACAACATCATCAGACATGAAGACATGAAGACGTTCCAGTCTGGACAACAACATCAGACATGGAGACATGAAGACGTTCCAGTCTGGACAACAACATCAGACATGAAGACGTTCCAGTCTGGACAACAACATCAGACATGGAGACATGAAGACGTTCCAGTCTGGACAACAACATAAGACATGAAGACGTTCCAGTCTGGACAACATCATCAGACATGAAGACATGAAGATATGGAGAGGTTCCAGTCTGAACAACAACATCAGACATGAAGACGTTCCAGTCTGGACAACAACATCAGACATGAAGACATGAAGACGTTCCAGTCTGGACAACAACATCAGACATGAAGACGTTCCAGTCTGGACAACAACATCAGACATGAAGACATGGAGACGTTCCAGTCTGGACAACAACATCAGACATGAAGACGTTCCAGTCTGGACAACAACATCAGACATGGAGACATGAAGACGTTTCAGTCTGGAAAACAACATCAGACATGAAGACATGGAGACGTTCCAGTCTGGACAACAACATCAGACATGAAGACATGAAGACGTTCCAGTCTAGACAACAACATCAGACATGAAGACAAGAAGACGTTCCAGTCTGGACAACAACATCAGACATGAAGACGTTCCAGTCTGGACAACAACATCAGACATGGAGAAATGAAGATGTTCCAGTCTGGACAACAACATCAGACATGAAGACATGGAGACGTTCCAGTTTGGACAACATCATCAGACATGAAGACATGGGGACATGAAGACGTTCCAGTTTGGACAACAACATCAGACATGAAGACATGAATACGTTCCAGTCTGGACAACAACATCAGACATGAAGACGTTCCAGTCTGGACAACAACATCTGACATGAAGACGTTTCAGTCTGGACAACAACATCAGACATGAAGACATGAAGACGTTCCAGTCTGGACAACAACATCAGACATGAAGACGTTCCAGTCTGGACAACAACATCAGACATGAAGACATGGAGACGTTCCAGTCTGGACAACAACATCAGACATGAAGACGTTCCAGTCTGGACAACAACATCAGACATGAAGACATGGAGACGTTCCAGTCTGGACAGCAACATCAGACATGAAGACATGAAGACGTTCCAGTCTGGACAACAACATCAGACATGAAGACAAGAAGACGTTCCAGTCTGGACAACAACATCAGACATGAAGACGTTCCAGTCTGGACAACAACATCAGACATGGAGACATGAAGACGTTCCAGTCTCAACAAAAACATCAGACATGAAGACATGGAGACGTTCCAGTTTGGACAACATCATCAGACATGAAGACATGGAGACATGAAGACGTTCCAGTCTGGACAACAACATCAGACATGAAGACATGGAGACGTTCCAGTCTGGACAACAACATCAGAAATGAAGACGTTCCAGTCTGGACAACAACATCAGACATGAAGACATGAAGACGTTCCAGTCTGGACAACAACATCATACATGAAGACGTTCCAGTCTGGACAACAACATCAGACATGAAGACGTTCCAGTCTGGACAACAACATCAGACATGGAGACATGAAGACGTTCCAGTCTGGACAACAACATCAGACATGAAGAAGTTCCAGTCTGGACAACAACATCAGACATGAAGACATGAAGACGTTCCAGTCTGGACAACAACATCAGACATGAAGACATGAAGACGTTCCAGTCTGGACAACATCATCAGACATGAAGACATGAAGACATGGAGACGTTCCAGAAAGGACAACAACATCAGACATGAAGACATGAATACGTTCCAGTCTGGACAACAACATCAGACATGAAGAAGTTCCAGTCTGGACAACAACATCAGACATGAAGACATGAAGACGTTCCAGTCTGGACAACAACATCAGACATGAAGACATGAAGACGTTCCAGTCTGGACAACATCATCAGACATGAAGACATGAAGACATGGAGACGTTCCAGTCTGGACAACAACATCAGACATGAAGACATGAATACGTTCCAGTCTGGACAACAACATCAGACATGAAGAAGTTCCAGTCTGGACAACAACATCAGACATGAAGACATGAAGACGTTCCAGTCTGGACAACAACATCAGACATGAAGACGTTCCAGTCTGGACAACAACATCAGACATGAAGACATGAAGACGTTCCAGTCTGGACAACAACATCAGACATGAAGACATGAACACGTTCCAGTCTGGACAACAACATCAGACATGAAGACGTTCCAGTCTGGACAACAACATCAGACATGGAGACATGAAGACGTTCCAGTCTGGACAACAACATCAGACATGAAGAAGTTCCAGTCTGGACAACAACATCAGACATGAAGACATGAAGACGTTCCAGTCTGGACAACAACATCAGACATGAAGACATGAAGACGTTCCAGTCTGGACAACATCATCAGACATGAAGACATGAAGACATGGAGACGTTCCAGTCTGGACAACAACATCAGACATGAAGACATGAATACGTTCCAGTCTGGACAACAACATCAGACATGAAGAAGTTCCAGTCTGGACAACAACATCAGACATGAAGACATGAAGACGTTCCAGTCTGGACAACAACATCAGACATGAAGACGTTCCAGTCTGGACAACAACATCAGACATGAAGACATGAAGACGTTCCAGTCTGGACAACAACATCAGACATGAAGACATGAAGACGTTCCAGTCTGGACAACAACATCAGACATGAAGACGTTCCAGTCTGGACAACAACATCAGACATGGAGACATGAAGACGTTCCAGTCTGGACAAAAACATCAGACATGAAGACATGGAGACGTTCCAGTTTGGACAACATCGTCAGACATGAAGACATGGAGACATGAAGACGTTCCAGTCTGGACAACAACATCAGACATGAA
This sequence comes from Oncorhynchus mykiss, assembly GCF_013265735.2. Classification (NCBI taxonomy): domain Eukaryota; kingdom Metazoa; phylum Chordata; class Actinopteri; order Salmoniformes; family Salmonidae; genus Oncorhynchus; species Oncorhynchus mykiss. The sequence continues at coordinate 46,886,239 of NC_048589.1, read as the reverse complement.
GACATGGAGACATTCCAGTCTGGACAACAACATCAGACATGAAGACATGAAGACGTTCCAGTCTGGACAACAACATCAGACATGAAGACATGAAGACGTTCCAGTCTGAACAACAACATCAGACATGAAGACCTTCCAGTCTGGACAACAACATCAGACATGGAGACATGAAGACGTTCCAGTCTGGACAACAACATCAGACATGAATACGTTCCAGTCTGGACAACAACATCAGACATGAAGACGTGAAGACGTTCCAGTCTGGACAACATCATCAGACATGAAGACATGAAGACATGGAGACGTTCCAGTCTGGACAACAACATCAGACATGAAGACATGAAGACGTTCCAGTCTGGACAACAACATCAGACATGAAGACATGAAGATGTTCCAGTCTGGACAACAACATCAGACATGAAGACGTTCCAGTCTGGACAACAACATCAGACATGAAGACATGAAGACGTTCCAGTCTGGACAACAACATCAGACATGAAGACATGAAGACGTTCCAGTCTGGACAACAACATCAGACATGAAGACGTTCCAGTCTGGACAACAACATCAGACATGGAGACATGAAGACGTTCCAGTCTGGACAACAACATCAGACATGAAGACATGAAGACGTTCCAGTCTGGACAACATCATCAGACATGAAGACATGAAGACATGGAGACATTCCAGTCTGGACAACAACATCAGACATGAAGACATGAAGACGTTCCAGTCTGGACAACAACATCAGACATGAAGACGTTCCAGTCTGGACAACAACATCAGACATGAAGACGTTCCAGTCTGGACAACAACATCAGACATGAAGACATGGAGACGTTCCAGTCTGGACAACAACATCAGACATGAAGACATGAAGACGTTCCAGTCTGGACAACAACATCAGACATGAAGACAAGAAGACGTTCCAGTCTGGACAACAACATCAGACATGAAGACGTTCCAGTCTGGACAACAAAATCAGACATGGATACATGAAGACGTACCAGTCTGGACAACAACATCACACATGAAGACATGGAGACGTTCCAGTTTGGACAACAACATAAGACATGAAGACATGGAGACATGAAGACGTTCCAGTTTGAACAACAACATCAGACATGAAGACATGAATACGTTCCAGTCTGGACAACAACATCAGACATGAAGACGTTCCAGTCTGGACAACAACATCAGACATGAAGACATGGAGACGTTCCAGTCTGGACAACAACATCAGACATGAAGACGTTCCAGTCTGGACAACAACATCAGACATGAAGACATGGAGATATTCCAGTCTGGACAACAACATCAGACATGAAGACGTTCCAGTCTGGACAACAACATCAGACATGAAGACATGAAGACGTTCCAGTCTGAACAACAACATCAGACATGAAGACCTTCCAGTCTGGACAACAACATCAGACATGGAGACATGAAGACGTTCCAGTCTGGACAACAACATCAGACATGAATACGTTCCAGTCTGGACAACAACATCAGACATGAAGACGTGAAGACGTTCCAGTCTGGACAACATCATCAGACATGAAGACATGAAGACATGGAGACGTTCCAGTCTGGACAACAACATCAGACATGAAGACATGAAGACGTTCCAGTCTGGACAACAACATCAGACATGAAGACATGAAGATGTTCCAGTCTGGACAACAACATCAGACATGAAGACGTTCCAGTCTGGACAACAACATCAGACATGAAGACATGAAGACGTTCCAGTCTGGACAACAACATCAGACATGAAGACATGAAGACGTTCCAGTCTGGACAACAACATCAGACATGAAGACGTTCCAGTCTGGACAACAACATCAGACATGGAGACATGAAGACGTTCCAGTCTGGACAACAACATCAGACATGAAGACATGAAGACGTTCCAGTCTGGACAACATCATCAGACATGAAGACATGAAGACGTTCCAGTCTGGACAAAAACATCAGACATGAAGACATGAAGACGTTCCAGTCTGGACAACAACATCAGACATGAAGACAAGAAGACGTTCCAGTCTGGACAACAACATCAGACATGAAGACATGAAGACGTTCCAGTCTGGACAACAACATCAGACATGAAGACGTTCCAGTCTGGACAACAACATCAGACATGAAGACGTTCCAGTCTGGACAACAACATCAGACATGAAGACATGGAGACGTTCCAGTCTGGACAACAACATCAGACATGAATACGTTCCAGTCTGGACAACAACATCAGACATGAAGACATGGAGACGTTCCAGTCTGGACAACAACATCAGACATGAAGACATGAAGACGTTCCAGTCTGGACAACAACATCAGACATGAAGACAAGAAGACGTTCCAGTCTGGACAACAACATCAGACATGAAGACGTTCCAGTCTGGACAACAAAATCAGACATGGATACATGAAGACATACCAGTCTGGACAACAACATCACACATGAAGACATGGAGACGTTCCAGTTTGGACAACAACATAAGACATGAAGACATGGAGACATGAAGACGTTCCAGTTTGAACAACAACATCAGACATGAAGACATGAATACGTTCCAGTCTGGACAACAACATCAGACATGAAGACGTTCCAGTCTGGACAACAACATCAGACATGAAGACATGGAGACGTTCCAGTCTGGACAACAACATCAGACATGAAGACGTTCCAGTCTGGACAACAACATCAGACATGAAGACATGGAGATATTCCAGTCTGGACAACAACATCAGACATGAAGACGTTCCAGTCTGGACAACAACATCAGACATGGAGACATGAAGACGTTCCAGTCTCGACAAAAACATCAGACATGAAGACATGGAGACGTTCCAGTTTGGACAACATCATCAGACATGAAGACATGGAGACATGAAGACGTTCCAGTCTGGACAACAACATCAGACATGAAGACATGGAGACGTTACAGTCTGGACAACAACATCAGACATGAAGACGTTCCAGTCTGGACAACAACATCAGACATGAAGACATGAAGACGCTCCAGTCTGGACAACAACATCAGACATGAAGACGTTCCAATCTGGACAACAACATCAGACATGAAGACATGAAGACGTTCCAGTCTGGACAACAACATCAGACATGAAGACATGAAGACGTTCCAGTCTGGACAACAACATCAGACATGAAGACGTTCCAGTCTGGACAACAACATCAGACATGGAGACATGAAGACGTTCCAGTCTGGACAACAACATCAGACATGAAGACATGAAGACGTTCCAGTCTGGACAACATCATCAGACATGAAGACATGAAGACATGGAGACGTTCCAGTCTGGACAACAACATCAGACATGAAGACATGAATACGTTCCAGTCTGAACAACAACATCAGACATGGAGACATGAAGACGTTCCAGTCTGGACAAAAACATCAGACATGAAGACATGGAGACGTTCCAGTCTGGACAACAACATCAGACATGGAGACATGAAGACGTTCCAGTCTGGACAAAAACATCAGACATGAAGACATGAAGACGTTCCAGTCTGGACAACAACATCAGACATGAAGACAAGAAGACGTTCCAGTCTGGACAAAAACATCAGACATGAAGACATGAAGACGTTCCAGTCTGGACAACAACATCAGACATGGAGACATGAAGACGTTCCAGTCTGGACAAAAACATCAGACATGAAGACATGAAGACGTTCCAGTCTGGACAACATCATCAGACATGAAGACATGAAGACATGGAGACATTCCAGTCTGGACAACAACATCAGACATGAAGACATGAAGACGTTCCAGTCTGGACAACAACATCAGACATGAAGACGTTCCAGTCTGGACAACAACATCAGACATGAAGACGTTCCAGTCTGGACAACAACATCAGACATGAAGACATGGAGACGTTCCAGTCTGGACAACAACATCAGACATGAATACGTTCCAGTCTGGACAACAACATCAGACATGAAGACATGGAGACGTTCCAGTCTGGACAACAACATCAGACATGAAGACATGAAGACGTTCCAGTCTGGACAACAACATCAGACATGAAGACAAGAAGACGTTCCAGTCTGGACAACAACATCAGACATGAAGACGTTCCAGTCTGGACAACAAAATCAGACATGGATACATGAAGACATATCAGTCTGGACAACAACATCACACATGAAGACATGGAGACGTTCCAGTTTGGACAACAACATAAGACATGAAGACATGGAGACATGAAGACGTTCCAGTTTGAACAACAACATCAGACATGAAGACATGAATACGTTCCAGTCTGGACAACAACATCAGACATGAAGACGTTCCAGTCTGGACAACAACATCAGACATGAAGACATGGAGACGTTCCAGTCTGGACAACAACATCAGACATGAAGACGTTCCAGTCTGGACAACAACATCAGACATGGAGACATGAAGACGTTCCAGTCTCGACAAAAACATCAGACATGAAGACATGGAGACGTTCCAGTTTGGACAACATCATCAGACATGAAGACATGGAGACATGAAGACGTTCCAGTCTGGACAACAACATCAGACATGAAGACATGGAGACGTTCCAGTCTGGACAACAACATCAGACATGAAGACGTTCCAGTCTGGACAACAACATCAGACATGAAGACATGAAGACGTTCCAGTCTGGACAACATCATCAGACATGAAGACATGAAGACATGGAGACATTCCAGTCTGGACAACAACATCAGACATGAAGACATGAAGACGTTCCAGTCTGGACAACAACATCAGACATGAAGACGTTCCAGTCTGGACAACAACATCAGACATGAAGACATGAATACGTTCCAGTCTGGACAACAACATCAGACATGAAGAAGTTCCAGTCTGGACAACAACATCAGACATGAAGACATGAAGACGTTCCAGTCTGGACAACAACATCAGACATGAAGACATGAAGACGTTCCAGTCTGGACAACATCATCAACATGAAGACATGAAGACATGGAGACGTTCCAGTCTGGACAACAACATCAGACATGAAGACATGAAGACGTTCCAGTCTGGACAACATCATCAGACATGAAGACATGAAGACATGGAGACGTTCCAGTCTGGACAACAACATCAGACATGAAGACATGAATACGTTCCAGTCTGGACAACAACATCAGACATGAAGAAGTTCCAGTCTGGACAACAACATCAGACATGAAGACATGAAGACGTTCCAGTCTGGACAACAACATCAGACATGAAGACATGGAGACGTTCCAGTCTGGACAACAACATCAGACATGAAGACGTTTCAGTCTGGACAACAACATCAGACATGAAGACATGGAGACGTTCCAGTCTGGACAACAACATCAGACATGAAGACATGAAGACGTTCCAGTCTGGACAACAACATCAGACATGAAGACAAGAAGACGTTCCAGTCTGGACAACAACATCAGACATGAAGACATGAAGACGTTCCAGTCTGGACAACAACATCAGACATGGAGACATGAAGACGTTCCAGTCTGGACAAAAACATCAGACATGAAGACATGGAGACGTTCCAGTTTGGACAACATCATCAGACATGAAGACATGGAGACATGAAGACGTTCCAGTCTGGACAACAACATCAGACATGAAGACATGGAGACATTCCAGTCTGGACAACAACATCAGACATGAAGACATGAAGACGTTCCAGTCTGGACAACAACATCAGACATGAAGACATGAAGACGTTCCAGTCTGGACAACAACATCAGACATGAAGACGTTCCAGTCTGGACAACAACATCAGACATGGAGACATGAAGACGTTCCAGTCTGGACAACAACATAAGACATGAAGACATGAAGACGTTCCAGTCTGGACAACATCATCAGACATGAAGACATGAAGACATGGAGACGTTCCAGTCTGGACAACAACATCAGACATGAAGACATGAAGACGTTCCAGTCTGGACAACAACATCAGACATGAAGACATGGAGACGTTCCAGTCTGGACAACAACATCAGACATGAATACGTTCCAGTCTGGACAACAACATCAGACATGAAGACATGGAGACGTTCCAGTCTGGACAACAACATCAGACATGAAGACATGGAGACGTTCCAGTCTGGACAACAACATCAGACATGAAGACAAGAAGACGTTCCAGTCTGGACAACAACATCAGACATGAAGACGTTCCAGTCTGGACAACAAAATCAGACATGGTTACATGAAGACGTACCAGTCTGGACAACAACATCAGACATGAAGACATGGAGACGTTCCAGTTTGGACAACAACATCAGACATGAAGACATGGAGACATGAAGACGTTCCAGTTTGAACAACAACATCAGACATGAAGACATGAATACGTTCCAGTCTGGACAACAACATCAGACATGAAGACGTTCCAGTCTGGACAACAACATCAGACATGAAGACGTTCCAGTCTGGACAAAAACATCAGACATGAAGACATGAAGCGTTCCAGTCTGGACAACAACATCAGACATGAAGACGTTCCAGTCTGGACAACAACATCAGACATGAAGACATGGAGACGTTCCAGTCTGGACAACAACATCAGACATGAAGACGTTCCAGTCTGGACAACAACATCAGACATGAAGACATGGAGACATTCCAGTCTGGACAACAACATCAGACATGAAGACATGAAGACAAGAAGACGTTCCAGTCTGGACAACAACATCAGACATGAAGACGTTCCAGTCTGGACAACAACATCAGACATGGAGACATGAAGACGTTCCAGTCTGGACAACATCATCAGACATGAAGACATGAAGACATGGAGACGTTCCAGTCTGGACAACAACATCAGACATGAAGACATGAAGATGTTCCAGTCTGGACAACAACATCAGACATGAAGACGTTCCAGTCTGGACAACAACATCAGACATGAAGACATGAAGACGTTCCAGTCTGGACAACAACATCAGACATGAAGACGTTCCAGTCTGGACAACAACATCAGACATGAAGACATGGAGATATTCCAGTCTGGACAACAACATCAGACATGAAGACGTTCCAGTCTGGACAACAACATCAGACATGGAGACATGAAGACGTTCCAGTCTCGACAAAAACATCAGACATGAAGACATGGAGACGTTCCAGTTTGGACAACATCATCAGACATGAAGACATGGAGACATGAAGACGTTCCAGTCTGGACAACAACATCAGACATGAAGACATGGAGACGTTCCAGTCTGGACAACAACATCAGACATGAAGACGTTCCAGTCTGGACAACAACATCAGACATGAAGACATGAAGACGCTCCAGTCTGGACAACAACATCAGACATGAAGACGTTCCAATCTGGACAACAACATCAGACATGAAGACATGAAGACGTTCCAGTCTGGACAACAACATCAGACATGAAGACATGAAGACGTTCCAGTCTGGACAACAACATCAGACATGAAGACGTTCCAGTCTGGACAACAACATCAGACATGAAGACATGAAGACGTTCCAGTCTGGACAACATCATCAGACATGAAGACATGAAGACATGGAGACGTTCCAGTCTGGACAACAACATCAGACATGAAGACATGAATACGTTCCAGTCTGGACAACAACATCAGACATGAAGAAGTTCCAGTCTGGACAACAACATCAGACATGAAGACATGAAGACGTTCCAGTCTGGACAACAACATCAGACATGAAGACATGAAGACGTTCCAGTCTGGACAACATCATCAACATGAAGACATGAAGACATGGAGACGTTCCAGTCTGGACAACAACATCAGACATGAAGACATGAAGACGTTCCAGTCTGGACAACATCATCAGACATGAAGACATGAAGACATGGAGACGTTCCAGTCTGGACAACAACATCAGACATGAAGACATGAATACGTTCCAGTCTGGACAACAACATCAGACATGAAGAAGTTCCAGTCTGGACAACAACATCAGACATGAAGACATGAAGACGTTACAGTCTGGACAACAACATCAGACATGAAGACATGGAGACGTTCCAGTCTGGACAACAACATCAGACATGAAGACGTTTCAGTCTGGACAACAACATCAGACATGAAGACATGGAGACGTTCCAGTCTGGACAACAACATCAGACATGAAGACGTGAAGACGTTCCAGTCTGGACAACAACATCAGACATGAAGACAAGAAGACGTTCCAGTCTGGACAACAACATCAGACATGAAGACATGAAGACGTTCCAGTCTGGACAACAACATCAGACATGGAGACATGAAGACGTTCCAGTCTGGACAAAAACATCAGACATGAAGACATGGAGACGTTCCAGTTTGGACAACATCATCAGACATGAAGACATGGAGACATGAAGACGTTCCAGTCTGGACAACAACATCAGACATGAAGACATGGAGACATTCCAGTCTGGACAACAACATCAGACATGAAGACATGAAGACGTTCCAGTCTGGACAACAACATCAGACATGAAGACATGAAGACGTTCCAGTCTGGACAACAACATCAGACATGAAGACGTTCCAGTCTGGACAACAACATCAGACATGGAGACATGAAGACGTTCCAGTCTGGACAACAACATAAGACATGAAGACATGAAGACGTTCCAGTCTGGACAACATCATCAGACATGAAGACATGAAGACATGGAGACGTTCCAGTCTGGACAACAACATCAGACATGAAGACATGAAGACGTTCCAGTCTGGACAACAACATCAGACATGAAGACATGAAGACGTTCCAGTCTGGACAACAACATCAGACATGAAGACGTTCCAGTCTGGACAACAACATCAGACATGAAGACATGGAGACGTTCCAGTCTGGACAACAACATCAGACATGAATACGTTCCAGTCTGGACAACAACATCAGACATGAAGACATGGAGACGTTCCAGTCTGGACAACAACATCAGACATGAAGACATGGAGACGTTCCAGTCTGGACAACAACATCAGACATGAAGACAAGAAGACGTTCCAGTCTGGACAACAACATCAGACATGAAGACGTTCCAGTCTGGACAACAAAATCAGACATGGTTACATGAAGACGTACCAGTCTGGACAACAACATCAGACATGAAGACATGGAGACGTTCCAGTTTGGACAACAACATCAGACATGAAGACATGGAGACATGAAGACGTTCCAGTTTGAACAACAACATCAGACATGAAGACATGAATACGTTCCAGTCTGGACAACAACATCAGACATGAAGACGTTCCAGTCTGGACAACAACATCAGACATGAAGACATGAAGACGTTCCAGTCTGGACAAAAACATCAGACATGAAGACATGAAGCGTTCCAGTCTGGACAACAACATCAGACATGAAGACGTTCCAGTCTGGACAACAACATCAGACATGAAGACATGGAGACGTTCCAGTCTGGACAACAACATCAGACATGAAGACGTTCCAGTCTGGACAACAACATCAGACATGAAGACATGGAGACATTCCAGTCTGGACAACAACATCAGACATGAAGACATGAAGACAAGAAGACGTTCCAGTCTGGACAACAACATCAGACATGAAGACGTTCCAGTCTGGACAACAGCATCAGACATGGAGACATGAAGACGTTCCAGTCTGGACAACATCATCAGACATGAAGACATGAAGACATGGAGACGTTCCAGTCTGGACAACAACATCAGACATGAAGACATGAAGATGTTCCAGTCTGGACAACAACATCAGACATGAAGACGTTCCAGTCTGGACAACAACATCAGACATGAAGACATGAAGACGTTCCAGTCTGGACAACAACATCAGACATGAAGACATGAAGACGTTCCAGTCTGGACAACATCATCAGACATGAAGACGTTCCAGTCTGGACAACAACATCAGACATGGAGACTTGAAGACGTTCCAGTCTGGACAACAACATCAGACATGAAGACATGAAGACGTTCCAGTCTGGACAACAACATCAGACATGAAGACGTTCCAGTCTGGACAACAACATCAGACATGAAGACATGGAGACGTTCCAGTCTGGACAACAACATCAGACATGAATACGTTCCAGTCTGGACAACAACATCAGACATGAAGACATGGAGACGTTCCAGTCTGGACAACAACATCAGACATGAAGACAAGAAGACGTTCCAGTCTGGACAACAACATCAGACATGAAGACGTTCCAGTCTGGACAACAAAATCAGACATGGATACATGAAGACGTTCCAGTCTGGACAACAACATCAGACATGAAGACATGGAGACGTTCCAGTTTGGACAACAACATCAGACATGAAGACATGAATACGTTCCAGTCTGGACAACAACATCAGACATGAAGACGTTCCAGTCTGGACAACAACATGAGACATGAAGACATGAAGACGTTCCAGTCTGGACAAAAACATCAGACATGAAGACATGAAGACGTTCCAGTCTGGACAACAACATCAGACATGAAGACGTTCCAGTCTGGACAACAACATCAGACATGAAGACATGGAGACGTTCCAGTCTGGACAACAACATCAGACATGAAGACGTTCCAGTCTGGACAACAACATCAGACATGAAGACATGGAGACATTCCAGTCTGGACAACAACATCAGACATGAAGACATGAAGACAAGAAGACGTTCCAGTCTGGACAACAACATCAGACATGAAGACGTTCCAGTTTGGACAACAACATCAGACATGGAGACATGAAGACGTTCCAGTCTGGACAACAACATCAGACATGAAGACATGGAGACGTTCCAGTTTGGACAACATCATCAGACATGAAGACATGGAGACATGAAGTCTGGACAACAGCATCAGACATGGAGACATGAAGACGTTCCAGTCTGGACAACATCATCAGACATGAAGACATGAAGACATGGAGACGTTCCAGTCTGGACAACAACATCAGACATGAAGACATGAAGATGTTCCAGTCTGGACAACAACATCAGACATGAAGACGTTCCAGTCTGGACAACAACATCAGACATGAAGACATGAAGACGTTCCAGTCTGGACAACAACATCAGACATGAAGACATGAAGACGTTCCAGTCTGGACAACATCATCAGACATGAAGACGTTCCAGTCTGGACAACAACATCAGACATGGAGACTTGAAGACGTTCCAGTCTGGACAACAACATCAGACATGAAGACATGAAGACGTTCCAGTCTGGACAACAACATCAGACATGAAGACGTTCCAGTCTGGACAACAACATCAGACATGAAGACATGGAGACGTTCCAGTCTGGACAACAACATCAGACATGAATACGTTCCAGTCTGGACAACAACATCAGACATGAAGACATGGAGACGTTCCAGTCTGGACAACAACATCAGACATGAATACAAGAAGACGTTCCAGTCTGGACAACAACATCAGACATGAAGACGTTCCAGTCTGGACAACAAAATCAGACATGGATACATGAAGACGTTCCAGTCTGGACAACAACATCAGACATGAAGACATGGAGACGTTCCAGTTTGGACAACAACATCAGACATGAAGACATGAATACGTTCCAGTCTGGACAACAACATCAGACATGAAGACGTTCCAGTCTGGACAACAACATGAGACATGAAGACATGAAGACGTTCCAGTCTGGACAAAAACATCAGACATGAAGACATGAAGACGTTCCAGTCTGGACAACAACATCAGACATGAAGACGTTCCAGTCTGGACAACAACATCAGACATGAAGACATGGAGACGTTCCAGTCTGGACAACAACATCAGACATGAAGACGTTCCAGTCTGGACAACAACATCAGACATGAAGACATGGAGACATTCCAGTCTGGACAACAACATCAGACATGAAGACATGAAGACAAGAAGACGTTCCAGTCTGGACAACAACATCAGACATGAAGACGTTCCAGTTTGGACAACAACATCAGACATGGAGACATGAAGACGTTCCAGTCTGGACAACAACATCAGACATGAAGACATGGAGACGTTCCAGTTTGGACAACATCATCAGACATGAAGACATGGAGACATGAAGACGTTCCAGTCTGGACAACAACATCAGACATGAAGACATGGAGACGTTCCAGTCTGGACAACAACATCAGACATGAAGACATGAAGACGTTCCAGTCTGGACAACAACATCAGACATGAAGACATGAAGACGTTCCAGTCTGGACAACAACATCAGACATGAAGACGTTCCAGTCTGGACAACAACATCAGACATGAAGACATGAAGACGTTCCAGTCTGGACAACAACATCAGACATGAAGACGTTCCAGTCTGGACAACAACATCAGACATGAAGACATGGAGACGTTCCAGTCTGGACAACAACATCAGACATGAATACGTTCCAGTCTGGACAACAACATCAGACATGAAGACATGGAGACGTTCCAGTCTGGACAACAACATCAGACATGAAGACGTTCCAGTCTGGACAACAACATCAGACATGAAGACATGGAGACGTTCCAGTCTGGACAACAACATCAGACATGAATACGTTCCAGTCTGGACAACAACATCAGACATGAAGACATGGAGACGTTCCAGTCTGGACAACAACATCAGACATGAAGACAAGAAGACGTTCCAGTCTGGACAACAACATCAGACATGAAGACGTTCCAGTCTGGACAACAAAATCAGACATGGATACATGAAGACGTTCCAGTCTGGACAACAACATCAGACATGAAGACATGAAGACGTTCCAGTCTGGACAACAACATCAGACATGAAGACGTTCCAGTCTGGACAACAACATCAGACATGAAGACATGAAGACGTTCCAGTCTGGACAACAACATCAGACATGAAGACGTTCCAATCTGGACAACAACATCAGACATGAAGACATGAAGACGTTCCAGTCTGGACAACAACATCAGAAATGAAGACATGAAGACGTTCCAGTCTGGACAACATCATCAGACATGAAGTCATGGAGACGTTCCAGTCTGGACAACAACATCAGACATGAAGACATGAAGACGTTCCAGTCTGGACAACAACATCAGACATGAAGACTTGAAGATGTTCCAGTCTGGACAACAACATCAGACATGAAGACGTTCCAGTCTGGACAACAACATCAGACATGAAGACATGAAGACGTTCCAGTCTGGACAACAACATCAGACATGGACGACATGAAGACGTTCCAGTCTGGACAACAACATCAGACATGAAGACGTTCCAGTCTGGACAACAACATCAGACATGGAGACATGAAGACGTTCCAGTCTGGACGACAACATCAGACATGAAGACATGAAGACGTTCCAGTCTAGACAACATCATCAGACATGAAGACATGAAGACATGGAGACGTTCCAGTCTGGACAACAACATCAGACATGAAGACGTTCCAGTCTGGACAACAACATCAGACATGAAGACATGAAGACGTTCCAGTCTGGACAACAACATCAGACATGAAGACGTTCCAGTCTGGACAACAACATCAGACATGGACACATGAAGACGTTCCAGTCTGGACAACAACATCAGACATGAAGACATGAAGACGTTCCAGTCTGGACAACATCATCAGACATGAAGACATGAAGACATGGAGACGTTCCAGTCTGGACAACAACATCAGACATGAAGACGTTCCAGTCTGAACAACAACATCAGACATGAAGACATGAAGACGTTCCAGTCTGGACAACAACATCAGACATGAAGACGTTCCAGTCTGGACAACAACATCAGACATGAAGACATGAAGACGTTCCAGTCTGGACAACAACATCAGACATGAAGACATGAAGACGTTCCAGTCTAGACAACATCATCAGACATGAAGACATGAAGACATGGAGACGTTCCAGTCTGGACAACCACATCAGACATGAAGACATGAAGACGTTCCAGTCTGGACAACAACATCAGACATGAAGACATGAAGACGTTCCAGTCTGGACAACAACATCAGACATGAAGACGTTCCAGTCTGGACAACAACATCAGACATGAAGACAAGAAGACGTTCCAGTCTGGAGAACAACATCAGACATGAAGACGTTCCAGTCTGGACAACAACATCAGACATGGAGACATGAAGACGTTCCAGTCTGGACAACAACATCAGACATGAAGATATGGAGACGTTCCAGTTTGGACAACAACATCAGACATGAAGACATGGAGACATGAAGACGTTCCAGTTTGAACAACAACATCAGACATGAAGACATGAATACGTTCCAGTCTGGACAACAACATCAGACATGAAGACGTTCCAGTCTGGACAACAACATCAGACATGAAGACATGAAGACGTTCCAGTCTGGACAAAAACATCAGACATGAAGACATGAAGACGTTCCAGTCTGGACAACAACATCAGAAATGAAGACGTTCCAGTCTGGACAACAACATCAGACATGAAGACGTTCCAGTCTGGACAACAACATCAGACATGAAGACATGAAGACGTTCCAGTCTGGACAAAAACATCAGACATGAAGACATGAAGACGTTCCAGTCTGGACAACAACATCAGAAATGAAGACGTTCCAGTCTGGACAACAACATCAGACATGAAGACATGAAGACGTTCCAGTCTGGACAACAACATCAGACACGAAGACAAGAAGACGTTCCAGTCTGGACAACAACATCAGACATGAACACGTTCCAGTCTGGACAACAACATCAGACATGGAGACATGAAGGCGTTCCAGTCTGGACAACAACATCAGACATGAAGATATGGAGACGTTCCAGTTTGGACAACATCATCAGACATGAAGACATGGAGACATGAAGACGTTCCAGTTTGGACAACAACATCAGACATGAAGACATGAATACGTTCCAGTCTGGACAACAAAATCAGACATGAAGACATGGAGACGTTCCAGTCTGGACAACAACATCAGACATGAAGACAAGAAGACGTTCCAGTCTGGACAACAACATCAGACATGAAGACATGAAGAAGTTCCAGTCTGGACAACAACATCAGACATGAAGACGTTCCAGTCTGGACAACAACATCAGACATGGAGACATGAAGACGTTCCAGTCTGGACAACAACATCAGACATGAAGACATGGAGACGTTCCAGTTTGGACAACATCATCAGACATGAAGACATGGAGACATGAAGACGTTCCAGTTTGGACAACAACATCAGACATGAAGACATGAAGACGTTCCAGTCTGGACAACAACATCAGACATGAAGACATGAAGACGTTCCAGTCTGGACAACAACATCAGACATGAAGACATGAATACGTTCCAGTCTGGACAACAACATCAGACATGAAGACGTTCCAGTCTGGACAACAACATCAGACATGAAGACATGAAGACGTTCCAGTCTGGACAAAAACATCAGACATGAAGACATGAAGACGTTCCAGTCTGGACAACAACATCAGACATGAAGACGTTCCAGTCTGGACAACAACATCAGACATGAAGACATGGAGAAGTTCCAGTCTGGACAACAACATCAGACATGAAGACATGGAGACGTTCCAGTCTGGACAACAACATCAGACATGAAGACATGAAGACGTTCCAGTCTGGACAACAACATCAGACATGAAGACAAGAAGACGTTCCAGTCTGGACAACAACATCAGACATGAAGACGTTCCAGTCTGGACAACAACATCAGACATGGAGACATGAAGACATTCCAGTTTGGACAACATCATCAGACATGAAGACATGGAGACGTTCCAGTCTGGACAACATCATCAGACATGGAGAAATGAAGACATGAAGACGTTCCAGTCTGGACAACAACATCAGACATGAAGACATGAATACGTTCCAGTCTGGACAACAACATCAGACATGAAGACATGAAGACGTTCCAGTCTGGACAACAACATCAGACATGAAGACGTTCCAGTCTGGACAACAACATCAGACATGAAGACATGGAGACGTTCCAGTCTGGACAACAACATCAGACATGAAGAAGCTCCAGTCTGGACAACAACATCAGACATGAAGACATTGAGACGTTCCAGTCTGGACAACAACATCAGACATGAAGACATGAAGACGTTCCAGTCTGGACAACAACATCAGACATGAAGACAAGAAGACGTTCCAGTCTGGACAACAACATCAGACATGAAGACGTTCCAGTCTGGACAACAACATCAGACATGGGAGACATGAAGACGTTCCAGTCTGGACAACAACATCAGACATGAAGGCATGGAGACGTTCCAGTTTGGACAACATCATCAGACATGAAGACATGGAGACATGAAGACGTTCCAGTCTGGACAACAACATCAGACATGAAGACATGAAGACTTTCCAGTTTGGAAAACAACATCAGACATGAAGACATGAAGACATTCCAGTCTGGACAACAACATCAGACATGAAGACATGAAGACGTTCCAGTCTGGACAACAACATCAGACATGAAGACGTTCCAGTCTGGACAACAACATCAGAAATGAAGACATGGAGACGTTCCAGTCTGGACAACAACATCAGACATGAAGACGTTCCAGTCTGGACAACAACATCAGACATGAAGTCATGGAGACGTTCCAGTCTGGACAACAACATCAGACATGAAGACATGAAGACGTTCCAGTCTGGACAACAGCATCAGACATGAAGACAAGAAGACGTTCCAGTCTGGACAACAACATCAGACATGAAGACGTTCCAGTCTGGACAACAACATCAGACATGGAGACATGAAGACGTTCCAGTCTGGACAACAACATCAGACATGAAGACATGGAGACGTTCCAGTTTGGACAACATCATCAGACATGAAGACATGGAGACATGAAGACGTTCCAGTTTGGACAACAACATCAGACATGAAGACATGAATACGTTCCAGTCTGGACAACAACATCAGACATGAAGACATGGAGACGTTCCAGTCTGGACAACAACATCAGACATGAAGACATGGAGACGTTCCAGTCTGGACAACAACAACAGACATGAAGACATGAAGACGTTCCAGTCTGGACAACAACATCAGACATGAAGACAAGAAGACGTTCCAGTCTGGACAACAACATCAGACATGAAGACGTTCCAGTCTGGACAACAACATCAGACATGGAGACATGAAGACGTTCCAGTCTGGACAACAACATCAGACATGAAGACATGGAGACGTTCCAGTTTGGACAACATCATCAGACATGAAGACATGGAGACATGAAGACGTTCCAGTTTGGACAACAACATCAGACATGAAGACATGAATACGTTCCAGTCTGGACAACAAAATCAGACATGAAGACATGGAGACGTTCCAGTCTGGACAACATCATCAGACATGGAGAAATGAAGACATGAAGACGTTCCAGTCTGGACAACAACATCAGACATGAAGACATGAAGACGTTCCAGTCTGGACAACAACATCAGACATGAAGACATGAAGACGTTCCAGTCTGGACAACAACATCAGACATGAAGACGTTCCAGTCTGGACAACAACATCAGACATGAAGACATGGAGACGTTCCAGTCTGGACAACAACATCAGACATGAAGACGCTCCAGTCTGGACAACAACATCAGACATGAAGACATGGAGACGTTCCAGTCTGGACAACAACATCAGACATGAAGACGTTCCAGTCTGGACAACAACATCAGACATGGAGACATGAAGACGTTCCAGTCTGGACAACAACATCAGACATGAAGACATGGAGACGTTCCAGTTTGGACAACATCATCAGACATGAAGACATGGAGACATGAAGACGTTCCAGTTTGGACAACAACATCAGACATGAAGACATGAATACGTTCCAGTCTGGACAACAACATCAGACATGAAGACATGGAGACATGAAGACGTTCCAGTTTGGACAACATCAGACATGAAGACATGGAGACGTTCCAGTCTGGACAACATGATCAGACATGGAGACATGAAGACATGAAGACGTTCCAGTCTGGACAACAACATCAGACATGAAGACATGAATACGTTCCAGTCTGGACAACAACATCAGACATGGAGACATGAAGACATGAAGACGTTCCAGTCTGGACAACAACATCAGACATGGAGACGTTCCAGTCTGGACAACAACATCAGACATGGAGACGTTCCAGTCTGGACAACAACATCAGACACCCTATTCCCTATACATTCTCTCTGAATGAGAGAATCAGGCTCTCAAATTGCACCATATTCCCTATAAAGCCTTATGGGTACAGGTCAAAAGTAGTGCACTGCACATGTATAGGGAATAGGGTGCGATTTGAGAGCCTGATTCTCTCATTCAGAGAGAATGTATAGGGAATAGGGTGCGATTTGAGAGCCTGATTCTCTCATTCAGAGAGAATGTATAGGGTTTAGGGTGCAATTTAGGACACAACATGAATCTATATATTTTTTTACTTTAAAAAACATAAATCTGAGGAGTGAGTTTTTACTCAGAAGCAGCTTTCATAGAAAACACCAACAGTAGTTTAGCAAATGAAACTGAGAGGGATTAAATATTACAAACACACACAAACACTCAAAACGACACAATCATGTAGCCAGAGAATTTTTCACCTGCATGTGTTTATTTGTATAAAGTTCGTCAAAATATTATATTCTCATTCTAAAGCGAATACGTTTCAAGATCCTCTATGAAAAAAATATTGCGTTCAGAGTGCAGTATAACTGCAGTACGCTGCAAATACCTCGTCCAGAGTGCAGTATAACTGCAGTACGCTGCAAATACCTCGTCCAGAGTGTAGTATAACTGCCGTACGCTGCAAATACCTCGTCCAGAGTGTAGTATAACTGCAGTACGCTGCAAATACCTCGTCCAGAGTGCAGTACAACTGCAGTACGCTGCAAATACCTCGTCCAGAGTGCAGTATAACTGCCGTACGCTGCAAATATCTCGTCCAGAGTGCAGTATAACTGCAGCACGCTGCAAATACTGCGTCCAGAGTGCAGTATAACTGCAGTACGCTGCAAATACTGCATCCAGAGTGCAGTATAACTGCAGTACGCTGCAAATACCTCGTCCAGAGTGCAGAATAACTGCCGTACGCTGCAAATACCTCGTCCAGAGTGCAGTATAACTGCAGTACGCTGCAAATACCTCGTCCAGAGTGCAGTATAACTGCAGTACGCTGAAAATACCTCGTCTAGAGTGCAGTCTAACTGCAGTACGCTGCAAATACCTCGTCCAGAATACCACAGTCGACTGCACTTACTGCACATTTACTGCCGTTTCAAAATTGCAATCTTTTTTTTTTACGGGATGTTAAGTCTCTATTCAAGACTCTTTTACATCGTTTCTACGGCCTCTCCTGGTATCAACTGCTATTGGTCTGGTGTCAACTTCACCTTTGCCGCCATATTTGAGCTCCATAATCGATGATTATGGCGAAGACGGTACGTAGAAAGTTGAGCTCCGCTCCTTTCTGCAGTAAAACATGTCGTGATCCTCATTCCGTCTGTTTAAAGCGCCTTATGAATCTACGGATCTAACTGGAGATTAGACTCTCAGATATATGAATATATCAGTATCTTCATAACGGTTAGCTACCTGGCGCTCAATAAACATGCTGAATGTGTGAAATGACTAACGTTACTATGAACTAGAAAGAGTTGTGACCGCGTTTCATCTCCAGGAGCTGGAGGAATGTGAATTCATAATGGCCTGATTCTAACACCGACGGCGACAGACGACACGGGCTGAAACCGGTGATACATTGTGCGCATGTGAATCCTGAAAGTAGTGAGTCAAGAATCTAGGGAGTGTACACACACACACACACACACACAGGCACACACACACACAC
Source organism: Oncorhynchus mykiss (assembly GCF_013265735.2). Classification (NCBI taxonomy): domain Eukaryota; kingdom Metazoa; phylum Chordata; class Actinopteri; order Salmoniformes; family Salmonidae; genus Oncorhynchus; species Oncorhynchus mykiss. Next base: position 46,866,422 of record NC_048589.1, on the reverse strand, counting down.
ACACGCACGCACGCACACACACGCACATACACACACACACACACACACACACACACACACACACACACACACACACACACACACACACACACACACACACACACACGCACACACAAGACAGTTCACACTGACTGCAGCATTGAGAGCCCATGAATGCCCCTACAGTTCTCAGAGAGGCTGGTCTTAAGTTCTTGCACAAACATTTCCACAGACAGACATTTACAGACCAGCGTCTTGTTACTGGGCTCTGTGAGAGAGGAACACTCCGATACTCACATCCACGCACACACTCACACACACACACACATCCACGCAAACACACACACACACACACACACACACTCACACACACACACACACACATCCACGCACACACTCACACACACACACACATCCACGCAAACACACACACACACACACACACACACACGCACGCACACACTCACAAACAGCCCGACATATGGAAGAGTTTTCAGATAGTCATCCGATTCAGCTGTTAGATTTAGAATTTTAGGACCCGTTTAGGTACAAAAAATATATATACATTAAAAATGTATTTGATAAAATATTGATTTTGGCCTTAACTACTAAAACCCATAGAAACACATTGAATAACACATTCATAAACGGCAAAAAGACAGATGTTAAAATGAACAAGGTTTTGAAGTGCGTCTTGTATCTAGGATATAAATATAAACTCAGTAAATATATATTTATATCTATTTTATTGTTTTACACATATTTAATCCCTTTTTGGGGAGGGGGCAAATCTACCTTCAAACTTCCATTTGGTTCTTGGCACTGAGGAAATTTCAGGTCTTGAAAGTTGTGAAAATTCTCTGCAACTTCCAGCACACGTTTACTGTGAACACTGAGGCTGTACCCACTATAAATTACAGTTTTACTGTGAACACTGAGGCTGTACCCAATATAAATTACAGTTTTACTGTGAACACTGAGGCTGTGCGCACTATAAGTGACAGTTTTACTGTGAACACTGAGGATGTACACACTATAAATTACAGTTTTACTGTGAACACTGAGGCTGTACCCACTATAAATTACAGTTTTACTGTGAACACTGAGGCTGTACCCACTATAAGTTACAGTTTTACTGTGAACAGTGAGGCTGTACCCACTATAAATTACAGTTCTACTGTGAACACTGAGGCTGTACCCACTATAAGTGACAGTTTTACTGTGAATACTGAGGCTGTACCCACTATAAGTGACAGTTTTACTGTGAATACTGAGGCTGTACCCACTATAAGTGACAGTTTTACTGTGAACACTGAGGCTGTACCCACTATAAATGACAGTTTTACTGTGAACACTGAGGCTGTACCCACTATAAATTACAGCTTTACTGTGAACACTGAGGCTGTACCCGCTATAAATTACAGTTCTACTGTGAACACTGAGGCTGTACCCACTATAAGTGACAGTTTTACTGTGAATACTGAGGCTGTACCCACTATAAGTGACAGTTTTACTGTGAACTCTGAGTATAAATTACAGTTTTACTGTGAACGCTGAGGCTGTGCCCACTATAAGTGACAGTTTTACTGTGAACACTGAGGCTGTACCCACTATAAATGACAGTTTTACTGTGAACACTGAGGCTGTACCCACTATAAATTACAGCTTTACTGTGAACACTGAGGCTGTACCCACGATAAATTACAGTTTTACTGTGAACACTGGATGTACCCACTATAAATTACAGTTTTACTGTGAACTATGAGACTGTACCCACTATAATTTACAGTTTTACTGTGAACACTGAGGCTGTACCCACTATAAGTGACAGTTTTACTGTGAATACTGAGGCTGTACCCACTATAAGTGACAGTTTTACTGTGAACACTGAGGCTGTACCCACTATAAATGACAGTTTTACTGTGAACACTGAGGCTGTACCCACTATAAATTACAGCTTTACTGTGAACACTGAGGCTGTACCCGCTATAAATTACAGTTCTACTGTGAACACTGAGGCTGTACCCACTATAAGTGACAGTTTTACTGTGAATACTGAGGCTGTACCCACTATAAGTGACAGTTTTACTGTGAACTCTGAGTATAAATTACAGTTTTACTGTGAACGCTGAGGCTGTGCCCACTATAAGTGACAGTTTTACTGTGAACACTGAGGCTGTACGCACTATAAATGACAGTTTTACTGTGAACACTGAGGCTGTACCCACTATAAATTACAGCTTTACTGTGAACACTGAGGCTGTACCCACGATAAATTACAGTTTTACTGTGAACACTGTGGATGTACCCACTATAAATTACAGTTTTACTGTGAACTATGAGACTGTACCCACTATAAATTACAGTTTTACTGTAAACACTGAGGCTGTGCGCACTATAAGTGACAGTTTTACTGTGAACACTGAGGCTGTACCCACTATAAATTAAAGTTTTACTGTGAACAGTGAGGCTGTACCCACTATAAATTACAGTTTTACTGTGAACACTGAGGCTGTACCCACTATAAGTTACAGTTTTACTGTGAACAGTGAGGCTGTACCCACTATAAATTACAGTTCTACTGTGAACACTGAGGCTGTACCCACTATAAGTGACAGTTTTACTGTGAATACTGAGGCTGTACCCACTATAAGTGACAGTTTTACTGTGAACTCTGAGTATAAATTACAGTTTTACTGTGAACACTGAGGCTGTACCCACTATAACTTACAGTTTTACTGTGAACACTGAAGCTGTACTGACTATAAGTGACAGTTTTACTGTGAACTCTGAGACTGTACCCACTATAAATTACAGTTTTACTGTGAACACTGAGGCTGTACCCACTATAAATTACAGTTTTACTTTGAACACTGAGGCTGTACCCACTATAAATTACAGTTTTACTGTGAACACTAAGGCTGTACCCACTATAAATTACAGATTTACTGTGAACACTGAGGCTGTACTGACTATAAATTACAGTTCTACTATGAACACTGAGGCTGTACCCACTATAAATTAAAGTTTTACAGGGAACACTGAGGTTGTACCCACTATAAATTACAGTTTTACTGTGAACACTGAGGCTGTACCCACTATAAATTACAGTTCTACTGTGAACACTGAGGCTGTACCCACTATAAGTGACAGTTTTACTGTGAATACTGAGGATGTACCCACTATAAATTACAGTTTTACTATGAACACTGAGGCTGTACCCACTATAACTTACAGTTTTACAGGGAACACTGAGGCTGTACCCACTATAACTTACAGTTTTACTGGGAACACTGAGGCTGTACCCACTATAAATTAAAGTTTTACTGTGAACTCTGAGTATAAATTACAGTTTTACTGTGAACAATGAGGCTGTGCCCACTATAAGTGACAGTTTTACTGTGAACACTAAGAATGTACCCACTATAAATTACAGTTTTACTGTGAACACTGAGGCTGTACCCACTATAACTTACAGATTTACTGTGAACACTGAGGCTGTACCCACTATAAGTTACAGTTTTACTGTGAACACTGAGGCTGTACCCACTATAAGTGACAGTTTTAATGTGAACACTGAGGCTGTACCCACTATAAGTGACAGTTTTACTGTGAATACTGAGGCTGTACCCACTATAAATTACAGTTTTACTGTGAACACTGAGGATGTGCCCGCTATAAGTGACAGTTTTACTGTGAACACTGAGGATGTACCCACTATAAATTAAAGTTTTACAGGGAACACTGAGGCTGTACACACTATGAATGACAGTTTTACTGTGAACACTAAGGCTGTACCCACTATAACTTACAGTTTTACTGTGAACACTGAGGATGTACCCACTATAACTTACAGTTTTACTGGGAACACTGAGACTGTACCCACTATAAGTGACAGTTTTACTGTGAACTCTGAGACTGTACCCACTATAAATTACAGTTCTACTGTGAACAGTGAGGCTGTGCCCACTATAAGTGACAGTTTTACTGTGAACACTGAGGATGTACCCACTATAAATTACAGTTTTACTGTGAATACTGAGGCTGTACCCACTATAACTTACAGTTTTACTGTGAACACTGAAGCTGTACCCACTATAAATTACAGCTTTACAGGGAACACTGAGGCTGTACCTGCTATAAATTACAGTTTTACTGTGAACACTGAGGCTGTACCCACTCTAAGTGACAGTTTTATGTGAACTCTGAGGCTGTACCCACTATAAATTACAGTTTTACTGTGAACACTGAGGCTGTACCCACTATAAATTACAGTTTTACTTTGAACACTGAGGCTGTACCCACTATGAATTACAGTTTTACTGTGAACACTAAGGCTGTACCCACTATAAATTACAGATTTACTGTGAACACTGAGGCTGTACTGACTAGAAGTGACAGTTTTACTGTGAACTCTGAGACTGTACCCACTATAAATTACAGTTTTACTGTGAACACTGAGGATGTGCCCGCTATAAGTGACAGTTTTACTGTGAACACTGAGGATGTACCCACTATAAATTAAAGTTTTACAGGGAACACTGAGGCTGTACCCAATATAAATTACAGTTTTACTGTGAACACTGAGGCTGTACCCACTATAACTTACAGTTTTACAGGGAACACTGAGGCTGTACACACTATACATTACAGTTTCACTGTGAACACTGAGGCTGTACCTGCTATAAATTACAGTTTTACTGTGAACACTGAGGATGTACCCACTATAACTTACAGTTTTACTGGGAACACTGAGACTGTACCCACTATAAGTGACAGTTTTACTGTGAACTCTGAGACTGTACCCACTATAAATTACAGTTCTAATGTGAACACTGAGGCTGTGCCCACTATAAGTGACAGTTTTACTGTGAACACTGAGGATGTAACCACTATATATTACAGTTTTACTGTGAACACTGAGGCTGTACCCACTATAAATTAAAGTTTTACAGGGAACACTGAGGCTGTACACACTATAAATTAAAGTTTTACTGTGAACACTGAGGCTGTACCCACTATAACTTACAGTTTTACTGTGAACACTGAAGCTGTACTGACTATAAGTGACAGTTTTACTGTGAACTCTGAGACTGTACCCACTATAAATTACAGTTTTACTGTGAACACTGAGGCTGTACCCACTATAAATTACAGTTTTACTTTGAACACTGAGGCTGTACCCACTATAAATTACAGTTTTACTGTGAACACTAAGGCTGTACCCACTATAAATTACAGATTTACTGTGAACACTGAGGCTGTACTGACTATAAGTGACAGTTTTACTGTGAACTCTGAGACTGTACCCACTATAAATTACAGTTTTACTGTGAACACTGAGGATGTGCCCGCTATAATTGACAGTTTTACTGTGAACACTGAGGATGTACCCACTATAAATTAAAGTTTTACAGGGAACACTGAGGCTGTACACACTATTAATGACAGTTTTAATGTGAACACTGAGGCTGTACCCACTATAACTTACAGTTTTACAGGGAACACTGAGGCTGTACACACTATACATTACAGTTTCACTGTGAACACTGAGGCTGTACCTGCTATAAATTACAGTTTTACTGTGAACACTGAGGATGTACCCACTATAACTTACAGTTTTACTGGGAACACTGAGACTGTACCCACTATAAGTGACAGTTTTACTGTGAACTCTGAGACTGTACCCACTATAAATTACAGTTCTAATGTGAACACTGAGGCTGTGCCCACTATAAGTGACAGTTTTACTGTGAACACTGAGGATGTACCCACTATAAATTACAGTTTTACTGTGAACACTGAGGCTGTACCCACTATAAATTAAAGTTTTACAGGGAACACTGAGGCTGTACACACTATAAATTAAAGTTTTACTGTGAACACTGAGGCTGTACCCACTATAACATACAGTTTTACTGTGAACACTGAAGCTGTACCCACTATAAATTACAGCTTTACAGGGAACACTGAGGCTGTACTTGCTATAAATTACAGTTTTACTGTGAACACTGAGGCTGTACCCACTATAAGTGACAGTTTACTGTGAACTCTGAGGCTGTACCCACTTTAAATTACAGTTTTACTGTGAACACTGAGGTTGTACCCACTATAAGTGACAGTTTTACTGTGAACACTGAGGATGTACCCACTATAAATTACAGTTTTACTTTGAACACTGAGGCTGTACCCACTATAAATTACAGTTTTACTGTGAACACTGAGGCTGTACCCACTATAAATTACAGTTTTGCTGTGAACACTGAGGCTGTACCCACTATAAATTACAGTTCTACTGTGAACACTGAGGCTGTACCCACTATAAATTATAGTTTTACAGGGACCACTGAGGCTGTGCCCGCTATAAATTACAGTTTTACTGTGAACACTGAGGGTGTACCCACTATAAATTACAGTTCTACTGTGAACACTGAGGCTGTACCCACTATAAATTATAGTTTTACAGGGACCACTGAGGCTGTACCCGCTATAACTTACAGTTTTACAGGGAACACTGAGGCTGTACCCACTATACATTACAGTTTTACTGTGAACACTGTGGCTGTACCCACTATGAGTGACAGTTTTACTGTGAACTCTGAGGCTGTACCCACTATAAATTACAGTTTTACTGTGAACACTGAGGCTGTACCCACTATAAATTACAGTTCTACTGTGAACACTGAGGCTGTACCCACTATAAATTATAGTTTTACAGGGACCACTGAGGCTGTACCCGCTATAACTTACAGTTTTACAGGGAACACTGAGGCTGTACCCACTATACATTACAGTTTTACTGTGAACACTGTGGCTGTACCCACTATGAGTGACAGTTTTACTGTGAACTCTGAGGCTGTACCCACTATAAATTACAGTTTTACTGTGAACACTGAGGCTGTACCCACTATAAATTACAGTTTTGCTGTGAACACTGAGGCTGTACCCACTATAACTTACAGTTTTACAGGGAACACTGAGGCTGTATCAATGTATGCTACTGTGGCTATTTGATCATAATGTAGGCCTGACACCACACTCCGAGGGCCCTCACCTCTTCCCTGTAGGCTGTCTCGCCGTTGGTAATCAAGCCCACTGCTGTTGTGTCGTCTGCAAACTTGATAATTGAGTTGGAGTTGTGCAAGGCCACGCAGTCATGGGTGAACAGGGAGTACAGGAGGGGGCTGAGCACGCACCCATTGTTGAGGGTCAGCGAACTGGAGGCCCAGGTCTGTCAGGGCCCAGGTCTGTCAGAATCTGTGCAGAAGATCTAGGTGCTGCTGTAGGCCCTCCTCTCTGTCTCTCTACCCTTCCCCCTGGCAGCACTAGACCAGACCCTCTCCCTCTCTCTTCTCTACCCCTTCCCCCTGGCAGCACTAGACCAGACCCTCTCCCTCTCCCTCTCTCCATCTCTGTTCTCTACCCATTCCCCCTGGCAGCACTAGACCAGACCCTCTCCCTCTCTCCATCTCTGTTCTCTACCCCTTCCCCCTGGCAGCACTAGACCAGACCCTCTCCCTCTCTCCATCTCTGTTCTCTACCCCTTCCCCCTGGCAGCACTAGACCAGACCCTCTCCCTCTCTCCATCTCTGTCTCTCTACCCTTCCCCCTGGCAGCACTAGACCAGACCCTCTCCCTCTCTCCATCTCCATCTCTGTCTCTCTACCCTTCCCCCTGGCAGCACTAGACCAGACCCTCTCCCTCTCTCCATCTCTGTTCTCTACCCCTTCCCCTTCCCCTCTACCCCTTCCCCTCTACCCCTTACTGTTCACATTACAGAGCTACTGTTAACATGACCCTTACTTTTCACATTACAGAGCTACTGTGGAAGTGGAAATGAGGCCTGTATCAGAGTGGAAAAGAGGCCTGTATCAGAGTGGAAATGAGGCCTGTATCAGAGTGGAACTAAGGCTTTTATCAGAGTGGAAATGAGGCCTGTATCAGAGTGGAAATGAGGCCGGCATCAGAGTGGAACTAAGGCTTTTATCAGAGTGGAAATGAGGCCTGTATCAGATTGGAACTAAGGCTTTTATCAGAGTGGAAATGAGGCCAGTATAAGAGTGGAAATGAGTCCAGTATCAGAGTGGAAACGAGGCCAGTATCAGAGTGGAAATGAGTCCAGTATCAGAGTGGAAACGAGGCCAGTATCAGAGTGGAAATGAGTCCAGTATCAGAGTGGAACTAAGGCTTTTATCAGATTGGAAATGAGGCCTGTATCAGAGTGGAAATGAGGCCTGTATCCGAGTGGAACTAAGGCTTTTATCAGAGTGGAAATGAGGCCAGTATCAGAGTGGAACTAAGGCTTTTATCAGAGTGGAACTAAGGCTTTATCAGAGTTGAAATGAGGCCAGTATCAGAGTGGAAATGAGGCCTGTATCAGAGTGGAAACGAGGCCAGTATCAGAGTGGAAATGAGGCCTGTATCAGAGTGGAACTAAGGCTTTGTTCAGAGTGGAAATGAGGCCTGTATCAGAGTGGAACTAAGGCTTTTATCAGAGTGGAAATGATGCCTGTATCGGAGTGGAAATGAGGCCTGTATCAGAGTGGAACTAAGGCTTTTATCAGAGTGGAAATGAGTCCTGTATCAGAGTGGAACTAAGGCTTTTATCAGAGTGGAAATGAGGCCAGTATCAGAGTGGAAATGAGTCCAGTATCAGAGTGGAAACGAGGCCAGTATCAGAGTGGAAATGAGTCCAGTATCAGAGTGGAAACGAGGCCAGTATCAGAGTGGAAATGAGTCCAGTATCAGAGTGGAACTAAGGCTTTAATCAGAGTGGAAATGAGGCCTGTATCAGAGTGGAAATGAGGCTTGTATCAGAGTGGAACTAAGGCTTTTATCAGAGTGGAACTAAGGCTTCATCAGAGTGGACATGAGGCCTGTATCAGAGTTGAAATGAGGCCAGTATCAGAGTGGAACTAAGGCTTTTATCAGAGTGGAAATTAGGCCTGTATCAGAGTTGAAATGAGGCCAGTATCAGAGTGGAAACAAGGCCAGTATCAGAGTGGAAATGAGGCCTGTATCAGAGTGGAACTAAGGCTTTTATCAGAGTGGAAATGAGGCCAGTATCAGAGTGGAACTAAGGCTTTTAACAGAGTGGAAATTAGGCCTGTATCAGAGTTGAAATGAGGCCTGTATCAGAGTGGAAATGAGGCCAGAGGTCTGAGGCCTGTATCAGAGTGGAACTTGGCTGTGACAATTGGAGCCAGAAGTGTCTGAGCCTATGTGAGCATGCGCTACTAGATGTGTGGGAGGAATACGTGTGTGTGTAACTTGGCAGCAGCAGTTCTGAATCCTCTCCTCTCCTCTCCTCTCCTCTCCTCTCCTCTCCTCTCCTCTCCTCAGCTCTAAAGGAGCTGCCTGCTCCGCTCCGCCCATCTGACTGTGTGTGTCTGAATGTTGGAACTCTGGAGGTTTTCAACTAGACAGAACCTGGGAGGAAACCTCTCTTTTTATGGACTATAATAAGCTGGCAGAAATCAATACTTACTGGTAATCAGATATCTATTGACTGAAAACTGTGGATACCAGTAGTTTGTTGATTGGTTATACTGACTGGTTATACTGTAAGATCTATCAGGCAGACACAGCGAAGTCATGGTGACCTAACCATAACCCTCCTATCAGACACAGGGAAGTCGTGGTGACCTCCTGACAGTGACTAATATTATTCATCACGGTTGGTCATTACATAATTGGTTGATTAAATCATTACCCTCTTGGAGAGATATGGATAGAAACAGAGGGATACAGAGTAGAGGGAAAAGGATAGCCAAACATAGAAAGAGAGAGAGAGAGAGAGAGAGAGAGAGAGAGAGAGAAAGAGAGAGAGGAGAGAAAGTTATAGCCAAACAGTGGAGACTAATTTGACCCCAACAAATACCAGGCTATATGTGTCAACAGCAACAAAAACAATGTACTGAGTAAATGTCAAATTGGCTTTTTACCAAATTACCGTACGACAGACCACGTATTCACCCTGCACAACCCAATTGACAAACAAACAAACCAAAACAAAGGCAAAGTCTTCTCATGCTTTGTTGATTTAAAACATATTTCGACACAATTTGGCATGAGGGTCTGCTATACAAATGGATAGAAAGTGGTGTTGGGGGAAAAACATACGACATTATAAAATCCATGTACACAAACAACAAGTGTGCGGTTAAAATATGCAAATAACACACATTTCTTTCCACAGGGCCGTGGGGTGAGACAGGGATGCAGCTTAAGCCCCACCCTCTTCAACATATATATCAACGAATTGGTGCGGGCACTAGAACAGTCCGCAGCACCCGGCCTCACCCTACTAGAATCTGAAGTCAAATGTATACTGTTTGCTGATGATCTGGTGCTTCTGTCACCAATCAAGGAGGGCCTTTAGCATCACCTAGATCTTCTGCACATATTCTGTCAGACCCGGGCCCTGACAAACCTGTGCCCTGACAGACCTGGGCCCTGACAGACCTGTGCCCTGACAGACCTGTGCCCTGACAGACCTGGGCCCTGACAGACCTGGGCCCTGACAGACTTGGACCCTGACAGTAAATCTCAGTAAGACCAAACAAAGATCCAGTCACCAGGACCACAAATACAAATTCCATCTAGACACTGTTGCCCTAGAGCACACAAAAAAACTATACATACCTCGGCCTAAACATCAGCACCACAGGTAACTTCCACAAATCTGTGAACAATCTGAGAGAAGGCAAGAAGGGCCTTCTACACCATCAAAAGGAACATAAAATTCGATACACCAATTAGAATCTGGCCAAAAATCAGTTATACAACCCAGTGCCCTTTATGGTTGTGAGGTCTGGGGTCTGCTCACAAACCAAGAATTCACTAAATGGGACAAACACCAAATTGACACTCTTCATGCAGAATTCTGCAAAATTATCCTCTGTGTACAACGTAAAACACCAAATAATGCATGCAGAGTAGAATTAGGCCGATACCCGTTAATTATCAAAATCCAGAAAAGAGCCGTTAAATTCTGCAACCACGTAAAAGGAAGTGATTCCCAAACCTTCCATAACAAAGCCATCACCTACAGAGAGATTAACCTGGAGAGGAGTCCCCTAAGCAAGCTGGTCCTGGGGCTCTGTTCACAAACACAAACACACGCCACAGAGCCTCAGGACAGCAACACAATTAGACGCAACCAAATCATGAGAAAACAAAAAGATAATTACTTGACACAAAGAATTAACAAAAAAAATATTAGGGCTATTTGCCCCATAACAGAGAGTACACAGTGGTAGAATACCTGACCACTGTGACTGACCCAAACTTAAAGAAATCTTTGACTATATACAGACTCAGTGAGCATAGCCTTGCTATTGAGAAAGGCCGCCGTAGACAGACCTGGCTCTCAAGAGAAGACAGGTTATGTGCTCACTGCCCACAAAATGAGGCCCACAAAATGAGGTGGAAACTGAGCTGCACTTCCTAACCTCCTGCCAAATGTAAGACCATATTAGAGACACATATTTCCCTCAGATCCCTCAGACCCACAAATAATTAGAAAATAAACCAAATTTTGATAAACTCCCATATCTACTGGGTGAAATACCACAGTGTGCATCACAGCAGCAAGATGTGTGACCTGTTGCCACAAGAAAAGGGCAATCAGTGAAGAACAAACACCATTGTAAATACAACCCATATTTATGCTTATTTATTTTCCTTTTTGTACTTTAACTATTTGCACATCGTTATAACACTGTAAATAGTAGACATAATATGACAGAAATGTCTTTATGTTTTGGAACTTCTGTGAGTGTAATGTTTACTGTTTGTTTTTATTGATTATTTCACTTTTGTTTATTATCTACTTCACTTCCTTTGGCAAATTAAACATGTGTTTCCCATGCCAATAAAGCCCCGTAAATTGAATTGAATTGAGAGAGAGAGAGAGAGAGAGAGAGAGAGAGTGGTGGGAAAAGGAAAGATAGAGAGAGAGAGAGATTTAGGAGAGAGGAGGGAAAATGATAGCCAAAGATAGAGAGAGAGAGATAGGAGAGAGGAGGGAAAAGGATAGCCAACCAGAGAGAGAGAGAGAGAGAGAGGAGAGAGGAGGGAAAAGGATAGCCAACCAGAGAGAGAGAGAGAGAGGAGAGAGGAGGGAAAATGATATCAACCAGAGAGAGAGAGAGAGGAGATAGGAGGGAAAAGAATAGCCAACCAGAGAGAGATAGAGAGAGGAGAGAGGAGGGAAAAGGATAGCCAAACAGAGAGAGAGAGAGGAGAGAGGAGGGAAAAGGATAGCCAACCAGAGAGAGAGAGAGGAGGGAAAAGGATAGCCAACCAGAGAGAGAGAGAGAGAGAGAGAGGAGAGAGGAGGGAAAAGGATAGCCACCAGAGAGAGAGAGAGAGGAGAGAGGAGGGAAAAGGATAGCCAACCAGAGAGAGAGAGAGAGGAGAGAGGAGGGAAAAGGATAGCCAACCAGAGAGAGAGAGAGAGAGAGAGAGAGAGGAGAGAGGAGGGAAAATGATAGCCAACCAGAGAGAGAGAGAGAGAGAGGAGAGAGGAGAGAGGAGGGAAGAGGATAGCCAACCAGAGAGAGAGAGAGAGAGGAGAGAGGAGGGAAAAGGATAGCCAACCAGAGGTAAATATAAAATCTGACGGATAGCAAGAGAGATGGAGATGTATGATGATATCACCTGTCACTCTGATTGTGTAGTTGCTGAGCAGGTTGTTGTCGTGAGTGACGTGGCAGGAGTACATGCCGGAGTCCTCGTAAGACACGTTGATGATGCGTAGAACCCTCTGGTCCACTCGCGTCCGGTTGCTAGGCAACAGGCCGCTGCCATCCTTGAACCAGAGGACAGCTTGGGCGGGACCGTTGGGGTTACAGGACAGATCCAGGGTGTCCCCAGTAGAGACCACATAGTCCTCCAGGAACACAGAGTCTAGAAGGGGAGAGAGAGAGACACAGACAAACAGAGAGATTACGCATAGAGGAAGACTACCTCAAAAGACAAAGAGTGTATAGCCAGGGACAAAGAGAAATAGTTAGGGAGCAGAGAGAGAGACAGACAGGGTTAGGGGACAGAGAGAGAGACAGACAGGGTTAGGGGACAGAGAGAGACAGACAGGGTTAGGGGACAGAGAGAGAGACAGACAGGGTTAGGGGACAGAGAGAGAGACAGACAGGGTTAGGGGACAGAGAGAGAGACAGACAGGGTTAGGGGACAGAGAGAGATAGACAGGGTTAGGGGACAGAGAGAGACAGACAGGGTTACGGGACAGAGAGAGACAGACAGGGTTAGGGGACAGAGAGCGAGACAGACAGGGTTAGGGGACAGAGAGAGGGACAGGCAGGGTTAGGGGACAGAGAGAGAGACAGACAGGGTTAGGGGACAGAGAGAGACAGACAGGGTTAGGGGACAGAGAGAGACAGACAGGGTTAGGGGACAGAGAGAAAGACAGACAGGGTTAGGGGACAGAGAGAGAGACAGACAGGGTTAGGGGACAGAGAGAGAGACAGACAGGGTTAGGGGACAGAGAGAGAGACAGACAGGGTTAGGGGACAGAGAGAGAGACAGACAGGGTTAGGGGACAGAGAGAGAGACAGACAGGGTTAGGGGACAGAGAGAGACAGACAGGGTTAGGGGACAGAGAGAGAGACAGACAGGGTTAGGGGACAGAGAGAGAGACAGACAGGGTTAGGGGACAGAGAGAGACAGACAGGGTTAGGGGACAGAGAGAGACAGACAGGGTTAGGGGACAGAGAGAGACAGGCAGGGTTAGGGGACAGAGAGAGAGAGACAGACAGGGTTAGGGGACAGAGAGAGACAGACAGGGTTAGGGGACAGAGAGAGACAGGCAGGGTTAGGGGACAGAGAGAGAGACAGACAGGGTTAGGGGACAGAGAGAGACAGACAGGGTTAGGGGACAGAGAGAGACAGACAGGGTTAGGGGACAGAGAGAGACAGACAGGGTTACACTCTTATAAAAAAGGGTTCTGAAGGGGTTCTACCAAGACCTGTTTCGATCAGAAGACAATGGTTCTTCGTAAGGCAAAGGGTTCTACCCAGAACCTTTAACATTCTAAGAACTGGTTCTAGAAGAAAGGGCTCTTTGATGATTCTTTGGAAGGTGAGAAGGGTTCTACATATATGGTATTTCCCAGCATGCTCTATTGCAGGGAGTTTTTCAGAATAGTTTGTTTTACTGTTAAATCTGTTGTTTTTGCAGTGATTGATTGATGTCATGCTGCACAGAGATCAATAACACACTGTTTTCTAGTTGATTAATGTCATGCTGCACAGAGATCAATAACACACTGTTTTCTAGTTTATTAATGTCATGCTGCACAGAGATCAATAACACACTGTTTTCTAGTTTATTAATGTCATGCTGCACAGAGATCAATAACACACTGTTTTCTAGTTTATTAATGTCATGCTGCACAGAGATCAATAACACACTGTTTTCTAGTTGATTAATGTCATGCTGCACAGAGATCAATAACACACTGTTTTCTAGTTGATTAATGTCGTGCTGCACAGAGATCAATAACACACTGTTTTCTAGTTGATTAATGTCGTGCTGCACAGAGATCAATAACACACTGTTTTCTAGTTGATTAATGTCATGCTGCACAGAGATCAATAACACACTGTTTTCTAGTTGATTAATGTCATGCTGCACAGAGATCAATAACACACTGTTTTCTAGTTGATTAATGTCGTGCTGCACAGAGATCAATAACACACTGTTTTCTAGTTGATTAATGTCATGCTGCACAGAGATCAATAACACACTGTTTTCTAGTTTATTAATGTCATGCTGCACAGAGATCAATAACACACTGTTTTCTAGTTGTTTAATGTCATGCTGCACAGAGATCAATAACACACTGTTTTCTAGTTGATTAATGTCGTGCTGCACAGAGATCAATAACACACTGTTTTCTAGTTGATTAATGTCATGCTGCACAGAGATCAATAACACACTGTTTTCTAGTTGATTAATGTCATGCTGCACAGAGATCAATAACACACTGTTTTCTAGTTTATTAATGTCATGCTGCACAGAGATCAATAACACACTGTTTTCTAGTTTATTAATGTCATGCTGCACAGAGATCAATAACACACTGTTTTCCAAACTAATCCAACCTGCTAATATTTTGATTTCAAATCAAATCAAAATGAAATTGTATTTGTCACATACATGTGTTTAGCAGATGTTACAGCGGGTGTAGTGAAACGCTCGTTTTAATGGACCTGTTGCTGAGATGGTTGTCAATCAATCTACCCTGACAGTCATTCAGAATGCAGTAGATTCCAATATAAATTACACAACACTTCGCTTGCAGGCCTGATGTGGCTATAACCAGGCCCTTAAATAAAGGTCTTATATATTGTATGTACTCTATTGTCATAACATGACATTTTAAGGCTAATAAGGCTGGTAGAACTGTTCATAGAGGGTTCTAGGTAGAAACCTACGTAGGGGGTTCTAGGTAGAACCCTCAGCAAAGGATTCTACCCAGCAACAGAAAGGGTCCCATATGGGGACAAACTGATGATCCCGGTATGCTTCCACTTAGCACCTTTTTCTCTAAGAGTTAGAGACAGGGTTAAGGGACAGAGAGAGACAGACAGGGTCAACTCTCTCTCTCTCCCTCCATCTTCCTCTCCCTCTCTCTCTCCATCTCTCCCCCCTCTCTCTCTCTCCCTCCATCTTCCTCTCCCTCTCTCTCTCCATCTCTCTCTCTCTCCCTCTCTCCATCTCTCCACCTCTCTCTCTCTCTCCCTCTCGCTCCATCTTTCCCCTCTCTCTCTCTCTCTCTCTCTCTCTCTCTCTCTCTCCTTTCTCTCTCTCCTTTCTCTCCCCCTCTCCATCTCTCTCTCTCTCTCTCTCTCTCTCTCTCTCTCTCTCCTTTCTCTCCCCCTCTCCATCTCTCTCTCTCTCTTTCCTCTCTCTCTCTCTCTCTCTCTCTCTCTCTCTCTCTCTCTCTCTCTCCTTTCTCTCCCCCTCTCCATCTCTCTCTCTCTCTCTCTCTCTCTCTCCTTTCTCTCCCCCTCTCCATCTCTCTCTCTCTCTTTCCTCTCTCTCCCCTTCTCTCCCCCTCTCCATCTCTCTCTCTCTCTCTCTCTCTCTCTCTCTCTCTCTCTCTCCTTTCTCTCCCCCTCTCCATCTCTCTCTCTCTCTCTCTCTCTCTCTCTCTCTCTCTCTCTCTCTCTCTCTCTCTCTCCTTTCTCTCCCCCTCTCCATCTCTCTCTCTCTCTTTCCTCTCTCTCCCCTTCTCTCTCCCTCTCAGACAACTACTTTCCTGTAAAATAGCTGAAAGTGTGAATGTGCGTTACCATGGTTCCATGGTAGATGGAGATCATGAATGAGTTATGATGATTCATATCCTACAGTATGGGGGAGTATTTAAAACAGAGAAAGACAACTTCAGAAGGATTGGTTAATGAGTTTATAGAGCGAGTTTGTGTTGTTTACACACACACACACACACACACATACACACACCGTGTGCAGTGTGTGTGTGTAGTGTGTGTAGTGTTTGAAGTGTGTGTAGAGTGTGAGTGTGTGTAGTGTTTGTAGTGTGTGCAGTGTGGGTGTGTGTAGTGTGTGTAGTGTGTGCAGTGTTTGTAGTGTGTGTAGTGTGTGCAGTGTGTGCGTGTAGTGTTTGTAGTGTGTGTAGTGAGTGTAGTGTGTGCAGTGTTCGTAGTGTGTGCAGTGTGTGTGTGTGTAGTGTTCGTAGTGTGTGTGTGTAGTGTGTGTAGTGTTTGTAGTGTGTGTAGAGTGTGCAGTGTTTGTAGTGTGTGCAGTGTGTGTGTGTGTGTGTGTAGTGTTCGTAGTGTGTGTGTGTAGTGTATGTAGTGTGTGCAGTGTGTGTGTGTAGTGTGTAGTGTTTGTAGTGTGTGTAGTGTGTATAGTGTGTATAGTGTGTGTAGTGTGTGTAGTGTGTGTGTGTGTAGTGTGTAGTGTGTAGTGTTTGTAGTGTGTGTAGTGTGCGTAGTGTGTATAGTGTGTGCAGTGTGTGTGTAGTGTGTGCAGTGTGTGTGTGTAGTGTATGTAGTGTTTGTAGTGTGTGTGGTGTGTAGTGTGCGTAGTGTGTGTGTAGTGTGTAGTGTGTGCAGTGTGTCTGTAGTGTTTGTAGTGTGTGTGTATAGTGTGTGTGTGCAGTGTGTGTGTGTGTGTGTGCAGTGTTTCTGGTATGTGTGTGTGTGTGTGTGTGTGTGTGTGTGTGTGTGTGTGTGTGTGTGTGTGTGTGTGTGTGTGTGTGTGTGTGTGTGCAGTGTGTGTGTGTGTGTAGTGTTTGTAGTGTGTGTGTATAGTGTGTGTGTGCAGTGTGTGTGTGTGTGTGCAGTGTTTCTGGTGTGTGTGTGTGTGTGTGTGTGTGTGTGTGTGTGTGTGTAGTGTTTCTGGTGTGTTTCCTGTGTGTGTGTGTGTGTGTGTGTGTGTGTGTGTGTGTGTGTGTGTGTGTGTGTGTGTGTGTGTGTGTGTGTGTGTGTGTGTGTGTGTGTGTGTAGTGTTTCTGGTGTGTGTGTTTGTGTGTGTGTGTGTAGTGTTTCTGGTGTGTGTGTGTGTGTGTGTGTGTGTAGTGTTTCTGGTGTGTGTGTTTGTGTGTGTGTGTATACAGTGCCTTGCAAAAGTATTCAACCCCCTTGGCGTTTTTTCCTATTTTGTTGCAATACAACCAGTAATTTAAATTGATATTTATTTGGATTTCATGTAATGGATTTACACAAATTAGTCCAAATTGGTGAAGTGAAGTGAAAATAATAACTTGAAACAGAAAAGTGGTGTGTGCATAAGTATTCACCCCCTTTCCTATGAAGCTCCTAAATAAGATCTGGTGCAACAAATTACCCACAGAAGTCCAACTGTGTGCAATCTAAGTGTCACACGACCTCAGTATATATACACCTGTTCTGAAAGGCCCCAGAGTTTGCAACACGCCTAAGCAAGGGGCACCACCAAGCAAGTGGCAACATGAAGACCAAGGAGCTCTCCAAACAGGTCAGGGACAAAGTTGTGGAGAAGTACAGATCAGGGTTGGGTTATAAAGAAGTATCTGAAACTTTGAATATCCCACAGAGCACCATTAAATCCATTATTAAATAATGAAAAGAATATGGCACCACAACAAACCTGCCAAGAGAGGGCCGCCCACCAAAACTCACAGACCAGGCAAGGGGGGCATTGTTCAGAGAGGCGACAAAGAGCCCAAAGATAACCCTGAAGGAGCTGCAAAGCTCCACAGCGGAGATTGGAGTATCTGTCCATAGGACCACTTTAAGCCGTACACTTCACAGAGCTTTACGGAAGAGTGTCCAGAAAAAAAGCCATTGCTTATAAATAAAAAAAATAAGCAAACACATTTGGTGTTCAAAAAGGCATGTGGGAGACTCCCCAAACATATGGAAGAAGGTACTCTGGTCAGATGAGACAAAAATGTAGCCTTTTGGCCATCAAGGAAAACGCTATTTCCGGAGCAAACTCAACACCTTTCATCACCCCGAGGGCACCATCCCCACATTGAAGCATGGTGGTGGCAGCATCATGCTGTGGGGATGTTTTTCATCGGCAGGGGCTGGGAAACTGGTCAGAATTGAAGGAATGATGGATGGTGCTAAATACAGGGAAATTATTGAGGGAAACCTGTTTCAGTCTTCCAGAGATTTGAGACTGGGATGGAGGTTCACCTTCCAGCAGGACAATGACCCTAACCATACTGCTAAAGCAACACTCGAGTGGTTTAAGGGGAAACATTTAAATGTCTTGGAATGGCCTAGTCTTGTCTTGGAATGGCCTCAATCCAATTGAGAATCTGTGGTATGACTTAAAGATTGCTGTACACCAACGGAACCATCCAACTTGAAGGAGTTTTGGCTTGAAGAATGGGCAAAAATCCCAGTGACTAGATGTCCCAAGCTTATAGAGACTTACCCCAAGAGATTTGCAGCTGTAATTGCTGCAAAAGGTGGCTCTACAAAGTATTGACTTTGGGGGGTGAATAGTTTCGCACGCTCAAGTTTTCCGTTTTTTTGTGTTATTTCTTGTTTGTTTCACAATAAAAAATATTATGCATCTTCAAAGTGGTAGGCATGTTGTTTACATCAAATGATACAAACCCCCCCCCCCCCAAAATTTTTTATTTTAATTCCAGGTTGTAAGGCAACAAAATAGGAAAAATGCCAAGGGGTGAATTCTTTCTCAAGCCACTGTAGTTGTGGATGGAGTACTAGGAGGGGAATCCTTTCTCAAGCCACTGTAGTTGTGGATGGAGTACTAGTGGCCTCCATCATTCTTAAACGGAAGAAGTTTGGAACCACCAAGACTTCCTAGAGCTGGCCGACCAGGCAAAATTGAGCAATCGGGGGAGAAGGGCCTTGGTCAGGGAGGTGACCAAGAACCTGATAGTCATTCTGACAGAGCTCCAGTGAACAAGCACCAAACCAGCGAAAAGTTGTTGGTTGCAAAGCACTGTACATCAAGTGATTTTTATACTCTCAAGTGATGATTTAAATGTACAATTTATATCAAATTGTTTGTAAATGTTATTGGAACATCACACATAAGATGCAGCGGTTTTTGGAGAATATTTGTTGTAAAGAATTCCCGCCAGTACTAGCTAGCAACTTACTGTGTCTGGTGGGGGGGTTCATATATTTTGTACAGTGTGTGAGTGCAGAGTTGGATGGTGAGACGTGCATTGAATGACGTGCACTTTTGTGCCGTTCCTATCAGGTACATTGTTAAATATATTATATTGTATATTGTAATTGTATTATTTTGGTAACTACCCAGTGAACAAGCACCAAACCAGCGTGTGTGAGTGCAGAGTTGGAGGGTGAGACGTGCATTGAATGACGTGTAATTTTGTGCCGTTCCTAACAGGTACATTGTTAAATATATTATATTGTATATTGTAATTGTATTATTTTGGTAACTACCCAGTGAACAAGCACCAAACCAGCGTGTGTGAGTGCAGAGTTGGAGGGTGAGACGTGCATTGCATGACGTGCAGTACGTAGCGCACATAGGCACTCATACAAACAATATCCCAAATCGCAGGTGGGAAAAGGGACACACTAATCCCCAATTAGAGGTAACGATTATCAGCTGCCTCCAATTGGAAACCATACTCACACACCAACATAAAACTATAATAACTAGAAAAAAAAACTAGTCACACTCTGACCTATTACACCATAGAGATCCCCGAGGGCTCTCTATGGTCAGGTCGTGACAGTAGCGTCATACCCAAGAAGACTTGAGGCTGTAATCTCTGCCAAAGGTGCTTTTAACAAAGTACTGAGTAAACGGTCTGAGTAGTGTCTTGTCAAAAACTCCTGCCACCCTAGTTATAGATTGTTCTCTCTGCTACCGCACGGTAAACGGGTACCGGAGCGCGAATTAGGCCGATACCCACTAATTATCAAAATCCCAGAAAAGAGCCGTTAAATTCTACAACCACCTAAAAGGAAGTGATTCCCAAACCTTCCATAACAAAGCCATCACCTACAGAGAGATTAACCTGGAGAAGAGTCCCCTAAGCAAGCTGGTCCTCCGGCTCTGTTCATGAACACAAACAGATCCCACAGAGCCCCAGGACCCAACCAAATCATGAGAAAACAATGACACATTGGAAAGAATTAACAAAAAAACTATTAGGGCTATTTGGCCATAAACAGAGAGTACACAGTGGCAGAATACCTGACCACTGTGACTGACCCAAACTTAAGGAAAGCTTTGACTATATACAGACTCAGTGAGCATAGCCTTGCTATTGAGAAAGGCCGCCGTAGGCAGACATGGCTCTCAAGAGAAGACTGAGAAAAAAATGAGGTGGAAACTGAGCTGCACTTCCTAACCTCCTGCCCAATGTATGACCACATTAGAGAGACATATTTCCCCACAGATTACACAGACCCACAAAAAATTAGAAAATAAACAACATTTTGATAACCTCCCATATCTACTGGGTGAAATTCCACAGTGTGAATCACATCAGCAAGATTTGTGACCTATTACCACAAGAAAAGGGCAATCAGTGAAGAACAAACACCATTGTAAATACAACCCATATTTATGCTTATTTATTTATTTTCCTTTTTACTTTAAATATTTGCACATCATTACAACACTGTATATAGACATAATATGACATTTGAAATGTCTTTATTCGTTTGGAAATGTTGTGAGTGTAATGTTATACTGGAGCAGATTGTTTGACTGTTTCCTCACTGAAAACAGTTCCTCTGCCAAAATCTGTCTCAATACTAAACCCCCCCCACCCAACACGGCCGTGTCACATGACCTTCAAACAGGATCTGAAAAATTCTCCGCCCCCCTCATACCCCCTCCTGCATCCTCCTTCACTCCTCCCCATTTCTCCACACCGTGAAGAACACATTTCTCACTCCCCATTTCCAGGCTGATTGTAAATCCTTGTCTTCTGGGTAAAAAGGTTATTCTATCTCTGGGGCACTGCAGCTAATCTGGGTTTAATATGGTTGGGCTGGATGTAAACAGCTCTGGACAATGTCCCTAATCTGAGCTGTCCTGACAACCTCACAACATCACCCCCCCCCCCCCACCCCGCACGCACGCACGCACACACACACACACACACACACACACACACACACACACACACACACACCCACCCCCCACCCCCCCACCCCGCACGCACACACACACACACACACACACACACACACACACACACACACACACACACACACACACACACACACCCCCCTACCCCCCCCCCCCCGCCCCACACCCAACACACACCCCACCCCCTACCCCCCCCCCCCCCACATCCAACACCCCCCCCCCCCCCCCCCCCCCACACACACACGCTCTGAAGGGGTGGAAGAGGAGAGATGAAGGGAACAGAAGAAAAGAAGAGGATCGCAGCTTGTTGCTTCTTTTCATGTCTGTGTTGAGGCGTGCTTCATCAAAAGACCCAGAAACTTTCACCCAGTCTCCCTCCTCCCCTCTCCCCTGTTCTTCTGTTCTGCTGCTAACAAGCATCGTAAACTACAGTCCATTCAGTGTGCTGGCAGAGAGACCAATCAACTCTGCTCCTTTCAGACCTCGTCAGCCCCCCCCCCCCTTGTAGAAAGGGCTGAGATGAGTCTGTGGTAATTGTCATTCCAAAGACGAACTGGCCCAGTTTCAATTCAGAGACAAGTGTTATGAGTCTACTGGCAGGAGAGTGGAGAGTCAAATCAAATCAACGTTTATTGGTCCTGTACACAGATTTGCAAATGCTTGTGTTTCTAGCTCCAACAGTAATACCTAGCAATATGCTTGTGTTTCTAGCTCCAACAGTAATACCTAGCAATATGCTTGTGTTTCTAGCTCCAACAGTAATACCTAGCAATATGCTTGTGTTTCTAGCTCCAACAGTAATACCTAGCAATATGCTTGTTTCTAGCTCCAACAGTACAGTAATACCTAACAATATGCTTGTGTTTCTAGCTCCAACAGTAGTACCTAGCAATATGCTTGTGTTTCTAGCTCCAACAGTAATACCTAGCAATATGCTTGTGTTTCTAGCTCCAACAGTAGTACCTAGCAATATGCTTGTGTTTCTAGCTCCAACAGTAATACCTAGCAATATGCTTGTGTTTCTAGCTCCAACAGTAATACCTAACAATATGCTTGTGTTTCTAGCTCCAACAGTAATACCTAGCAATATGCTTGTGTTTCTAGCTCCAACAGTGTAGTAGTACCTAACAATATGCTTGTGTTTCTAGCTCCAACAGTAATACCTAACAATATGCTTGTGTTTCTAGCTCCAACAGTACAGTAATACCTAACAATATGCTTGTGTTTCTAGCTCCAACAGTGTAGTAATACCTAACAATATGCTTGTGTTTCTAGCTCCAACAGTGTAGTAGTACCTAACAATATGCTTGTGTTTCTAGCTCCAACAGTGTAGTAGTACCTAACAATATGCTTGTGTTTCTAGCTCCAACAGTGTAGTAGTACCTAACAATATGCTTGTGTTTCTAGCTCCAACAGTGTAGTAGTACCTAACAATATGCTTGTGTTTCTAGCTCCAACAGTAATACCTAACAATATGCTTGTGTTTCTAGCTCCAACAGTGTAGTAGTACCTAGCAATAAAAAAGCAATACACACATAATCCCCCCCAAAGAAAAAGCTACATAGGACGAGCCATGCCTCGAAGACAGTACACACAGAGCATTCAGAAAGTATTCAAAACCCTTGACTTATTCAACATTTAGTGTTTCCAGCCTGAACTAAAAAATGATTGCATTGTTTTTAAATTACACCCATATGCACACAATGCCCTTTAAGGACAAAGTGAAAACATGTTTCTAGACATGTAGGCACATATTGAAAATGAAATACAAAGATTTCTTGTTTACATAAGTATTCACACCCCTGAGTCAATACTTTGCACCCTTGGTAGTGATTACAGCTGTGAGTCTTTCTGGGTGAGTCTCTAAGAGCTTTGCACACCTGGACTGTGCAACATACGCCCATTATTAGTTTCTAAATTCTTCATGCTTTGTCAAATTGGTTGTTGATCATTGCTAGACAATCATTTTCAGGTCTTGACATAACTCAGCCACTCAGGAACATTCACGACTTCTTGGTAAGGAACTCCAGTGTAGATTTGACCTTGTGTTTTAGGTTACTGTCCTGTTGAAAGGTAAATTCCTCTCCCAGTGTCTGGTGGAAATCAGAATGAATAATGTTTCCTCTCGGATTTTGCCTGTTCTTAGCGCCAATCCATTTTTTTTTTATCCTGAAAAACGCCACAGTCCTTAACAACAACAAGCATACACATAACATGATGAAGCCACCACTATGCTTGAAAATTTGAAGAATTGTACTCAGTACTATGTTGTATTGGATTTGCCCCAAATATAACACTTTGTATTCAGGACAAAAAGTGAATTGCTTTGCCACATGTTTTGCAGTATTACTTCAGTGCCTTGTAGAGAACAGGATGCATGTTTTGCAGTATTACTTCAGTGCCTTGTAGAGAACAGGATGCATGTTTTGCAGTATTACTTCAGTGCCTTGTAGAGAACAGGATGCATGTTTTGCAGTATTACTTCAGTGCCTTGTAGAGAACAGGATGCATGTTTTGCAGTATTACTTCAGTGCCTTGTAGAGAACAGGATGCATGTTTTGCAGTATTACTTCAGTGCCTTGTAGAGAACAGGATGCATGTTTTGCAGTATTACTTCAGTGCCTTGTAGAGAACAGGATGCATGTTTTGCAGTATTACTTCAGTGCCTTGTAGAGAACAGGATGCATGTTTTGCAGTATTACTTCAGTGCCTTGTAGAGAACAGGATGCATGTTTTGCAGTATTACTTCAGTGCCTTGTAGAGAACAGGATGCATGTTTTGCAGTATTACTTCAGTGCCTTGTAGAGAACAGGATGCATGTTTTGGAATATTTGTATTCTGTACAGGCTTCCTTTTCACTCTGTAAATTTGGTTAGTATTGTGGAGTAACTACAATGTTGTTGATCCATCCTCAGTTTTTTCTGTTAAACTCTGTAACTGTTTTAAAGTCACCACTGGCCTCATGGTGAAATCCCAGAGCGGTTCCCTTCTTCTCCGGTAACTGAGTTAGGAAGGACGTACAGTGCCTTGCGAAAGTATTCGGCCCCCTTGAACTTTGCGACCTTTTGCCACATTTCAGGCTTCAAACATAAAGATATAAAACTGTATTTTTTTGTGAAGAATCAACAACAAGTGGGACACAATCATGAAGTGGAACGACATTTATTGGATATTTCAAACTTTTTTAACAAATCAAAAACTGAAAAATTGGGCGTGCAAAATTATTCAGCCCCTTAAGTTAATACTTTGTAGCGCCACCATTTGCTGCGATTACAGCTGTAAGTCGCTTGGGGTATGTCTCTATCAGTTTTGCACATCGAAGAGACTGAAATTTTTTCCCATTCCTCCTTGCAAAACAGCTCGAGCTCAGTGAGGTTGGATGGAGAGCATTTGTGAACAGCAGTTTTCAGTTCTTTCCACAGATTCTCGATTGGATTCAGGTCTGGACTTTGACTTGGCCATTCTAACACCTGGATATGTTTATTTTTGAACCATTCCATTGTAGATTTTGCTTTATGTTTTGGATCATTGTCTTGTTGGAAGACAAATCTCCGTCCCAGTCTCAGGTCTTTTGCAGACTCCATCAGGTTTTCTTCCAGAATGGTCCTGTATTTGGCTCCATCCATCTTCCCATCAATTTTAACCATCTTCCCTGTCCCTGCTGAAGAAATGCAGGCCCAAACCATGATGCTGCCACCACCATGTTTGACAGTGGGGATGGTGTGTTCAGCTGTGTTGCTTTTACGCCAAACATAACATTTTGCATTGTTGCCAAAAAGTTCAATTTTGGTTTCATCTGACCAGAGCACCTTCTTCCACATGTTTGGTGTGTCTCCCAGGTGGCTTGTGGCAAACTTTAAACAACACTTTTTATGGATATCTTTAAGAAATGGCTTTCTTCTTGCCACTCTTCCATAAAGGCCAGATTTGTGCAATATACGACTGATTGTTGTCCTATGGACAGAGTCTCCCACCTCAGCTGTAGATCTCTGCAGTTCATCCAGAGTGATCATGGGCCTCTTGGCTGCATCTCTGATCAGTCTTCTCCTTGTATGAGCTGAAAGTTTAGAGGGACGGCCAGGTCTTGGTAGATTTGCAGTGGTCTGATACTCCTTCCATTTCAATATTATCGCTTGCACAGTGCTCCTTGGGATGTTTAAAGCTTGGGAAATATTTTTGTATCCAAATCCGGCTTTAAACTTCTTCACAACAGTATCTCGGACCTTCCTGGTGTGTTCCTTGTTCTTCATGATGCTCTCTGCGCTTTTAACGGACCTCTGGGACTATCACAATGCAGGTGCATTTATACGGAGACTTGATTACACACAGGTGGATTGTATTTATCATCATTAGTCATTTAGGTCAACATTGGATCATTCAGAGAACCTCACTGAACTTCTGGAGAGAGTTTGCTGCACTGAAAGTAAAGGGGCTGAATAATTTTGCACGCCCAATTTTTCAGTTTTTGATTTGTTAAAAAAGTTTGAAATATCCAATAAATGTCGTTCCACTTCATGATTGTGTCCCACTTGTTGTTGATTCTTCACAAACAAATACAGTTTTATATCTTTATGTTTGAAGCCTGAAATGTGGCAAAAGGTCGCAAAGTTCAAGGGGGCCGAATACTTTCGCAAGGCACTGTATGTATCTTTGTAATGACTGGGTGTATTGATACACCATCCAAAGTGTAATTAATAATTTCAACATGCTCAAAGGAATATTCAATGTCTGCTGTTTTTTACCCATCTACCAATAGCTGCCTTTCTTTGCGAGGCATTGGAAAACCTCCCTGGTCTTTGAATCTGTTTGAATACACTGCTCGACTGAGGGACCTTACAGATAATTGTATGTGTGGGGTACAGAGATGATGTAGTCATTCAAAAATCATGTTAAACACTAGTGACTATGCAACTTATCATGTGACTTGTTTATCAATTTTTTTACTTGTGACCTTATTTAGTGAACTTACTCGTGAACTTATTTAACAAAATTCCATTTTGACATTATGGGATATTATGTGTAGGCTAGTGACAAAAAAATCTAAATTTAATACATTTTAAATTCAGGCTGTAACACAACATAATGTGGAAAAGGGGGTGTGAAAACTTCCTGAAGGTACTGTACATATAAAGTGTAGAATAGGTGTTACCAAGCCTTTGACTGGTACTGTACATATAAAGTGTAGAATAGGTGTTACCAAGCCTTTGACTGGTGCTGTACATATAAAGTGTAGAATAGGTGTTACCAAGCCTTTGACTGGTACTGTACATATAAAGTGTAGAATAGGTGTTACCAAGCCTTTGACTGGTACTGTACATATAAAGTGTAGAATAGGTGTTACCAAGCCTTTGACTGGTACTGTACATATAAAGTGTAGAATAGGTGTTACCAAGCCTTTGACTGGTACTGTACATATAAAGTGTAGAATAGGTGTTACCAAGCCTTTGACTGGTACTGTACATATAAAGTGTAGAATAGGTGTTACCAAGCCTTTGACTGGTACTGTACATATAAAGTGTAGAATAGGTGTTACCAAGCCTTTGACTGGTACTGTACATATAAAGTGTAGAATAGGTGTTACCAAGCCTTTGACTGGTACTGTACATATAAAGTGTAGAATAGGTGTTACCAAGCCTTTGACTGGTACTGTACATATAAAGTGACTAGTGTTCAATAACTCTATGTACACAGGGCAGCAGTCTCTAAGGTTCAGGGTAGAGTACAGGGTGGTAGCCGGCTAGTAACAGTGACTAAAGTTCAGGGTAGAGTACAGGGTGGTAGCCGGCTAGTAACAGTGACTAAAGTTCAGGGTAGAGTACAGGGTGGTAGCCGGCTAGTAACAGTGACTAAGGTTCAGGGTAGAGTACAGGGTGGTAGCCGGCTAGTAACAGTGACTAAGGTTCAGGGTAGAGTACAGGGTGGTAGCCGGCTAGTAACAGTGACTAAGGTGCAGGGTAGAGTACAGGGTGGTAGCCGGCTAGTAACAGTCTCTAAGGTTCAGGGCAGGGTACTGGGCAGAGGCCAGCTGGTGGTGACTGTTTAACAGTCTGATGTCCTGGAGATGGAAGCCAAGGAACTTTAAACTTTTGACCCCTCCACTGCAGCCTTGTTGATGTGGTATGGGGGTGTGCTCTCTCTGCTGGCTCCTGTAGTCCACGATCAGCTCTTTCAATTTGTTGTCATTAAGGGAGAAGTTATTTTCCACTCTGCCAGGACTCTCACCTTCTCCATGTAGGCTGTCTCATTGTTGTTGGTAATCAGGCCTACCACTGTTGTGTCGTCAGCAAACTTGACGATTGAGTTGGAGACTTCATGGGTGAACAGGGAGTACAGGAGGGGGCTGAGCACGCACCCTTGTGGGGCCCCAGTGTTGAGGATCAGCATGGCGAAGGTGTTGATGCCTACCTTCACCAGCTGGAGACGGCCCGTCAGGAAGTCCAGGATCCAATTGCACAGGGGTTCAGTCCCAGGGCCCTGAGCTTAGCGATGAGCTTGGAGGACACTACCGTGTTGAAGGCTGAGCTGTAGTTAATGAACACCATTCTTACATAGGTATTCCCCTTGTCCAGATGGGATAGGGCAGTGTGCAGTACAAAGCCTCTCAAAGCACTTCATGATGACAGAAGCGAGTTCTACGGAGATTTAGTTCAGTTACCTTTTCTTTCTTGGGTACAGGAACAATGGTGGACATCTTGAAGCAAGTGGGGACAGCAGACTGCGATAGGGAGAGATTGAATATGTTTGTAAACACTCCAGCCAGCTGGTCAGCACATGCTCTGACGACGCGGTTCGGGATGTCATCAGTGTTCCTGTACACACTTAAATGTCTTAGTCACGTCAGCCACTGAGAACGAGAGCACACAGTCCTCGTGAGCGTCGGGGACCCACATCGGAGGCTCGATGTTGTTTTCCTCGAAGTGGGCAAAGAAGGTGTTTAGCTCGTCCGGGAGCTATGAGTCAGTGTCCGCGACCTGGTTGGCTCTCCCTTTATAATCTGTCATTGTCTGGAGTCCCTGCCACATACGTCTCGTGTCTGAGCCGTGTCTCCACTTTGATATGGAGCCTTACATCAATAATATTCTCAGAGGCGGCCCGGAATATTTTCCAGTCCAAGTGAACAAAACAATCTTGAAGGATAGATTCCGATTGGTCAGACTTACATTGAACAGTCCTTACCACGGTAGCTTCCTGTTTAAGTTTCTGCCTATAGGTGCGGAGGAGCAGAACGGAGGTGTGATCTGATTTGCCGAAGGGAGGGCAGGGAAGTGCCTTGTAGCCGTCCCAGAAGGGAGAGTAGCAATGATCCAGGGTCTGTGTTGCGTGTGTAGCACAGGTGATTGTGTTGATAGAATTTTGGCAGCGTTTTCCTCAGATTTCCTTTATTACAGTCCCCAGCAACAATAAATGCAGCCTCAGGATATGCAGTTTCCAGTTTGCACATAGTCTAGTGTAGTTCCTTGAGAGCCGTCGTGGTGTGAGCTTGGGAGGAATATACACGGCCGTGACAATGGCTGAAGGAAATGTGATCGGCATTTGATTGTGTATTCCAGATCGGGAGAACAAAGGGACTTGGGTTCCTGTACATTACCACAATCACACCATGAGTTGTTAATCATGAAACAAACCTCTCTGCCATTCTTTTTCCCAGAGAGTTCTTTCTTCGTGTCTGCGCAATGGAGGGAGAACCCCGCTGGCTGAATGGACGGGGACAGTATATGATTCCGTAAAACAGAGTATATTACAGTCCTTGATGTCTCTGTGGAAGGAGATCCTCGCCCTGAGCTCTTCTGCTTTATTGTCCAGGGACTGAATGTTAGTGAGTAATATACTCTGAAGCGGTGGCTGGTGTGCACGCCTACTGAATCTGACTAGGGCCCCACTCCTTCTACCTCTTCTCCGGGGGTCAGTCTTGTGGTGCCGCCCCCGGGATGAATAGAGCAGGAAATGCAAACAGAGGATCCAGGTCAGGGAAGTGGAATTTCTGGTGACCGACAATCTAATATCCTGTAGGTAATAATGCAAAAAACGTTCTGAGCAAATAATGTAAGTAATAACTGTAAGTTGATAGAACTTATCTCTGAACACTCCCTGACAGAACGGACTGATTGAAACACCAAGTTTTGACCTACCTGACCACAGACTGACTTTGAGTGTGTGCTGATCCCACAACTATCTGAGCTTTGACCTGAGTGAACTGCGGGCGCCACATCTACGCCGACTCTGTTGACCCATGCTGGTCAGCACTTAGATAGCTGACCCATAGGTCAGTCAGTCCCAACAGTCCTGACCTACTTTAGGACAACATGACACACAACCTGGTGGGTGGTACAGACAAAGAGACATCAGCCCTATCTACAGAAAGCGAAAACACATTCACTACCCCAGGTCAAGTCTTGTCTTCTCTTGTCTTCACTGGCAGATGATAGAACTAGTTTCATACAACTCTAGAACTAGTTTCACACAACTCTAGAACTAGTTTCACACAACTCTAGAACTAGTTTCATACAACTCTAGAACTAGTTTCACACAACTCTAGAACTAGTTTCACACAACTCTACAACTAGTTTCATACAACTCTAGAACTAGTTTCACACAACTCTAGAACTAGTTTCACACAACTCTACAACTAGTTTCACACAACTCTAGAACTAGTTTCACACAACTCTAGAACTACTGTCTCACAATCTACAACGTCCTGTTAAGTGTAACTTGATTCTTACTTCAGGGAGGTTGATAACTTCTCAGCTCCACTGGCTTCTATCAGCAGGTTCTAAACCATTTACTACACCGTTTATTACACTGTTTACTACACTGTTTACTACACTGTTTATTACACTGTTTACTACAATGTTTATTACACTGTTTACTACACCGTTTATTACACTGTTTACTACAATGTTTATTACACCGTCTACTACACAATCTGCTACACTGTTTACTACACCGTTTATTACACTGTTTACTACACTGTTTATTACACTGTTTACTACAATGTTTATTACACTGTTTACTACAATGTTTATTACACTGTTTACTACACAGTTTACTACAATGTTTACTACACTGTTTACTACAATGTTTATTACACTGTTTACTACACTGTTTATTACACCGTTTACTACAATGTTTACTACACTGTTTACTACACCGTTTATTACATTGTTTACTATACTGTTTACTACACTGTCTACTACACTGTCTACTACACTGTTTACTACACTGTATACTACACGGTCTGCTACACTGTCTACTATACTGTTTACTACACTGTCTACTACACTGTCTACTACACTGTTTACTACACTGTCTACTACACTGTTTACTACACCGTCTACTATACCGTCTACTACACTGTTTACTACACTGTATACTACACGGTCTACTACACTGTCTACTACACTGTTTACTACACTATTTACTACACTGTCTACTACACTGTCTACTATACCGTCTACTACACTGTTTACTACACTGTATACTACACAGTCTACTACACTGTCTACTACACTGTTTACTACACTATTTACTACACTGTTTACTACACCGTCTACTACACCGTCTACTACACTGTCTACTACACTGTTTACTACACTGTTTACTACACTGTTTGTGCTTCTGATCATGATTACAATGAGCTTCCTGTCCCAATATACAGTGCAGTCACCAGCCATCACCATGTCCCTGACCAAACACCACACTGACCCTAACATACTGCCCTAACTCCAGTAACCAACACACAGCCAGTCACCTGGAAGATAGAAACAAGGGGCTGTGATACATAGATAGATAACAACCTGTCCTCCTTCCTCCCCCCCTCCCTCCTTCCCTCCTTCCTTACTCCTTCGTTCCCTCCCTCCCTCCTTCCAACCCAGCGAGAAGAGCCTCTGTTCAGGAGAACTACTGTACACAATTGTTCTGAGGGTTTGTACTGAGGATCCAAACGCTAGCTACTGAGGGTTACTGAGGGTCCAAACGCTAGCTACTGAGGGTTACTGAGGGTCCAAACGCTAGCTACTGAGGGTTTCTGAGGAGCCAAACGCTAGCTACTGAGGGTTACTGAGGGTCCAAACGCTAGCTACTGAGGGTTACTGAGGGTCCAAACGCTAGCTACTGAGGGTTACTGAGGATCCAGATGCTAGCTACTGAGGGTTTCTGAGGAGCCAAACAGCTACTGAGGGTTACTGAGGGTCCAAACGCTAGCTACTGAGGGTTACTGAGGGTCCAAACGCTAGCTACTGAGGGTTACTGAGGGTCCAAACGCTAGCTACTGAGGGTTACTGAGGGTCCAAACGCTAGATACTGAGGGTTACTGAGGGTCCAAACGCTATCTACTGAGGGTTACTGAAGGTCCAAACGCTAGCTACAAAGGGTTACTGAGGGTTCCAAACACTAGCTACGGGACATACAACACAGGGTGCATATTGCATACTATACAAGTAGGTTTCAAATAGAAAACTGTAGATTCTGAGGGTGATCTTTTTTAGTAGGCAACACTACTTTATCTGTTTCCAGAGAAGATACCTATATTACCCAGCAAACACTGCATGATTTATTAGTGTTAACGCTTTAGTAGAATACCACAGAGGGTTTAATATTAGTCGTGTCAGCCTCACCTCCCCCCCACACCACTCTGGATGTGAAGATGTTAACACAGAGGGAGAGGGGGAGTTTGGGGTTTAATATTAGTTGTGTCAGCCCCCCCCCCCCCCCCCCCACTCTGGATGTGGAGCGGGGGGCACATGTCTGGCGTCAGAACCACAGACAGAGAGAGATGGGGTGGCCACTAGTAGACTAAAGAGAGAGAGAGAGACAGACAGACAAAGCGAGGGAGGGAGAGAGGGACAGACAGAGAGAGAGAGAGAGAGAGAGAGACAGAGAGAGAGAGAGAGCGAGACAGAGAGACAGAGAGAGAGAGAGAGAGAGAGAGAGAGACAGAGAGAGAGAGAGAGAGAGAGAGAGAGAGAGAGAGAGAGAGAGAGAGAGAGAACACATAACATTTGAAATCCCAATTAAGGCTAAAAATACTTCAAAGTGATTGTCCTCTATGGTTGAGAGGTCTGGGGTTCACTCATCAACCAACAACTCACCAAATGGGACAAGCACCCAATTGAGACTCTGCATGCAGAATTCTGCAAAAAATATCCTCTGTGTACTATTTTACAAAAATAATAATAACGCATGCAGAGCAGAATTAGGCCGACACCCGCTAATTATCAAAATTCAGAAAAGAGACGTTAAATACCACACCAACCAAAGGGGAAGTGATAGAGTGAGAGAGAGAGACATATACTATTGGTTATTGTCTATTCCATTTGCTTAGGCAATGTAAACAAATGTTTCCCATGCCAATAAAGCCCATTGAATTGAATTGAGAGAAAGAGGGGGAGAGAGAGAGAGAGAGAGAGAGAGAGAGAGAGAGAGAGAGAGAGAGAGGGGATTGGAGGAGAGAGAGAGGATTGGAGGAGAGAGAGAGAGGATTGGAGAAGAGAGGGAGAGGATTGGAGAGAGAGAGAGAGAGAGAGAGAGAGAGAGAGAGAGAGAGAGAGAGAGAGAATTGGAGGAGAGGGAGAGAGAGAGAGACAGAGAGAGAGAGAGAGAGAGAGAGAGAGAGAGAGAGAGAGAGAGAGAGAGAGGATTGGAGGAGAGAGGGAGAGGATTGGAGGAGAGAGGGAGGGAGAGAGAGAGAGAGAGAGAGAGAGAGAGAGAGAGAGTTATGAGGTCTGGGGTCCGCTCACCAACCAAGACTTCACAAAATGGGACAAACACCAAATTGAGACTCTGCACGCAGAATTCTGCAAAAATATCCTCCGTGTACAACGTAGAACACCAAATAATGCATGCAGAGCAGAAGTAGGCCGATACCCACTAATTATCAAAATCCAGAAAAGAGACGTTAAATTCTACAACCACCTAAAAGGAAGCGATTCCCAAACCTTCCATAACAAAGCCATCACCTACAGAGAGATGAACCTGGAGAAGAGTCCCCTAAGCAAGCACAAACACACCCTACAGAGCCCCAGGACAGCAGCACAATTAGACCCAACCAAATCATGAGAAAACAAAAAGATAATTACTTGACACATTGGAAAGAATGAACAAAAAAACAGAGCAAACTAGAATGCTATTTGGCCCTACACAGAGAGTACACAGCGGCAGAATACCTGACCACTGTGACTGACCCAAAATTAAGGAAAGCTTTGACTATGTACAGACTCAGTGAGCATAGCCTTGCTATTGAGAAAGGCCGCCGTAGGCAGACATGGCTCTCAAGAGAAGACAGGCTATGTGCTCACTGCCCACAAAATGAGGTGGAAACTGAGCTGCACTTCCTAACCTCCTGCCCAATATATGACCATATTAGAGACACATATTTCCCTCAGATTACACAGATCCACAAAGAATTCGAAAACAAATCAAATTTTGATAAACTCCCATATCTACTGGGTGAAATTCCACAGTGTGCCATCACAGCAGCAAGATTTGTGACCTGTTGCCACGAGAAAAGGGCAACCAGTGAAGAACACACACCATTGTAAATACAACCCATATTTATGCTTATTTATTTTATATTGTGTCCTTTAACCATTTGTACATTGTTAAAACACTGTATATATATAATATGACATTTGAAACTTCTGTATGTGTAATGTTTACTGTTAATTTTTATTGTTTATTTCACTTTATATATTCACTTTATATATTATCTACCTCACTTGCTTTGGCAATGTTATCACGTTTCCCATGCCAATAAAGCCCTTGAATTGAATTGAGAGAGAGTGAGAGAGAGAGAGAGAGAGAGAGAGAGAGAGAGAGAGAGAGAGAGAGAGAGAGAGAGAGAGAGAGAGAGAGGGGATTGGAGGAGAGAGAGAGAGAGAGAGGATTGGAGGAGAGAGAGAGAGGATTGG
The DNA here is from genome assembly GCF_013265735.2 of Oncorhynchus mykiss. Taxonomy (NCBI): domain Eukaryota; kingdom Metazoa; phylum Chordata; class Actinopteri; order Salmoniformes; family Salmonidae; genus Oncorhynchus; species Oncorhynchus mykiss. The sequence goes on along the minus strand of NC_048589.1, from coordinate 46,831,946 downwards.
AGGAGAGAGGGGGATGATTGGAGGAGAGAGGGAGAGAGAGAAAGAAAAAGAGAGAGAGAGAGACCAGGTGTCGCCGTGTGACAGTTCATACATTTGAAAGGTTTAGAAAGACCACGGGAATATTGTGGGCCTGTGAGTTAAAACAGTAGAGCAGAGAGTAAACCCAACTGGAGGGTTCTGATGGTAGAGCAGAGAGTAGACCCAACTGGAGGGTTCTGATGGTAGAGCAGATAGTGGACCCGACTGGAGGGTTCTGATGGTAGAGCAGAGAGTAGACCCAACTGGAGGGTTCTGATGGTAGAACAGATAGTTGGCCCAACTGGAGGGTTCTGATGGTAGAGCAGAGAGTAGACCCAACTGGAGGGTTCTGATGGTAGAGCAGAGAGTAAACCCAACTGGAGGGTTCTGATGGTAGAGCAGAGAGTAGACCCAACTGGAGGGTTCTGATGGTAGAGCAGATAGTGGACCCAACTGGAGGGTTCTGATGGTAGAGCAGATAGTGGACCAAACGGTTTTGGAGCAGTGGCTTCTTCCTTGCTGAGTGGCCTTTCAGGTTATGTCGATATAGGACTCGTTTTACTGTGGATATAGATACTTTTGTATCGGTTTCCTCCAGCATCTTCACAAGGTCCTTTGCTGTTGTTCTGGGATTGATTTGCACTTTTCGCACCAAAGTACGTTCATCTCAAGGAGACAGAACGCGTCTCCTTGCTGAGCAGTATGACGGCTGCGTGGTCCCATGGAGTTTATACTTGCGTACTATTGTTTGTACAGATGAACGTGGTACCTTCAGGCGTTTGGAAATGGCTCCCAATGATGAACCAGACCTGTGGAGGTCAACCATTTTTTTTCTGAGGTCTTGGCTGATTTCTTTTGATTTTCCCATGATGTCAAGCAAAGAGGCACTGAGTTTGAAGATAGGCCTTGAAATGAATCCACAGGTACACCTCCAATTGACTCAAATGATGTCAATTAGCCTATCAGAAGCTTCTAGCACACTGAGGTCTGTACCGGTCTAGAAACACACTGAGGTCTGTACCGGTCTAGAAACACACTGAGGTCTGTACCGGTCTAGAAACACACTGAGGTCTGTACCGGTCTAGAAACACACTGAGGTCTGTACTGGTCTAGAAACACACTGAGGTCTGTACTGGTCTAGAAACACACTGAGGTCTGTACTGGTCTAGAAACACACTGAGGTCTGTACTGGTCTAGAAACACACTGAGGTCTGTACCAGTCTAGAAACACACTGAGGTCTGTACCGGTCTAGAAACACACTGAGGTCTGTACTGGTCTAGAAACACACTGAGGTCTGTACTGGTCTAGAAACACACTGAGGTCTGTACCGGTCTAGAAACACACTGAGGTCTGTACCGGTCTAGAAACACACTGAGGTCTGTACCGGTCTAGAAACACACTGAGGTCTGTACTGGTCTAGAAACACACTGAGGTCTGTACTGGTCTAGAAACACACTGAGGTCTGTACTGGTCTAGAAACACACTGAGGTCTGTACCGGTCTAGAAACACACTGAGGTCTGTACCAGTCTAGAAACACACTGAGGTCTGTACTGGTCTAGAAACACACTGAGGTCTGTACCGGTCTAGAAACACACTGAGGTCTGTACTGGTCTAGAAACACACTGAGGTCTGTACCGGTCTAGAAACACACTGAGGTCTGTACCAGTCTAGAAACACACTGAGGTCTGTACCGGTCTAGAAACACACTGAGGTCTGTACCGGTCTAGAAACACACTGAGGTCTGTACTGGTCTAGAAACACACTGAGGTCTGTACTGGTCTAGAAACACACTGAGGTCTGTACGGTCTAGAAACACACTGAGGTCTGTACGGTCTAGAAACACACTGAGGTCTGTACCGGTCTAGAAACACACTGAGGTCTGTACTGGTCTAGAAACACACTGAGGTCTGTACGGTCTAGAAACACTCTGAGGTCTGTACCGGTCTAGAAACACACTGAGGTCTGTACTGGTCTAGAAACACACTGAGGTCTGTACCGGTCTAGAAACACACTGAGGTCTGTACCGGTCTAGAAACACACTGAGGTCTGTACCGGTCTAGAAACACACTGAGGTCTGTACTGGTCTAGAAACACACTGAGGTCTGTACTGGTCTAGAAACACACTGAGGTCTGTACCGGTCTAGAAACACACTGAGGTCTGTACTGGTCTAGAAACACACTGAGGTCTGTACCGGTCTAGAAACACACTGAGGTCTGTACGGTCTAGAAACACATAAACACACAACACAGAAAGAGAGCGAGAGAGACCAAATCATGAGAAAACAAAAAGATAATTACTTGACACATTGGAAGTGTTCAATAACTCTATGTACACAGGGCAGCAGTCTCTAAGGTTCAGGGCAGGGTACTGGGCAGAGGCCAGCTGGTGGTGACTGTTTAACAGTCTGATGTCCTGGAGATGGAAGCCAAGGAACTTTAAACTTTTGACCCCTCCACTGCAGCCTTGTTGATGTGGTATGGGGGTGTGCTCTCTCTGCTGGCTCCTGTAGTCCACGATCAGCTCTTTCAATTTGTTGTCATTAAGGGAGAAGTTATTTTCCACTCTGCCAGGACTCTCACCTTCTCCATGTAGGCTGTCTCATTGTTGTTGGTAATCAGGCCTACCACTGTTGTGTCGTCAGCAAACTTGACGATTGAGTTGGAGACTTCATGGGTGAACAGGGAGTACAGGAGGGGGCTGAGCACGCACCCTTGTGGGGCCCCAGTGTTGAGGATCAGCATGGCGAAGGTGTTGATGCCTACCTTCACCAGCTGGAGACGGCCCGTCAGGAAGTCCAGGATCCAATTGCACAGGGGTTCAGTCCCAGGGCCCTGAGCTTAGCGATGAGCTTGGAGGACACTACCGTGTTGAAGGCTGAGCTGTAGTTAATGAACACCATTCTTACATAGGTATTCCCCTTGTCCAGATGGGATAGGGCAGTGTGCAGTACAAAGCCTCTCAAAGCACTTCATGATGACAGAAGCGAGTTCTACGGAGATTTAGTTCAGTTACCTTTTCTTTCTTGGGTACAGGAACAATGGTGGACATCTTGAAGCAAGTGGGGACAGCAGACTGCGATAGGGAGAGATTGAATATGTTTGTAAACACTCCAGCCAGCTGGTCAGCACATGCTCTGACGACGCGGTTCGGGATGTCATCAGTGTTCCTGTACACACTTAAATGTCTTAGTCACGTCAGCCACTGAGAACGAGAGCACACAGTCCTCGTGAGCGTCGGGGACCCACATCGGAGGCTCGATGTTGTTTTCCTCGAAGTGGGCAAAGAAGGTGTTTAGCTCGTCCGGGAGCTATGAGTCAGTGTCCGCGACCTGGTTGGCTCTCCCTTTATAATCTGTCATTGTCTGGAGTCCCTGCCACATACGTCTCGTGTCTGAGCCGTGTCTCCACTTTGATATGGAGCCTTACATCAATAATATTCTCAGAGGCGGCCCGGAATATTTTCCAGTCCAAGTGAACAAAACAATCTTGAAGGATAGATTCCGATTGGTCAGACTTACATTGAACAGTCCTTACCACGGTAGCTTCCTGTTTAAGTTTCTGCCTATAGGTGCGGAGGAGCAGAACGGAGGTGTGATCTGATTTGCCGAAGGGAGGGCAGGGAAGTGCCTTGTAGCCGTCCCAGAAGGGAGAGTAGCAATGATCCAGGGTCTGTGTTGCGTGTGTAGCACAGGTGATTGTGTTGATAGAATTTTGGCAGCGTTTTCCTCAGATTTCCTTTATTACAGTCCCCAGCAACAATAAATGCAGCCTCAGGATATGCAGTTTCCAGTTTGCACATAGTCTAGTGTAGTTCCTTGAGAGCCGTCGTGGTGTGAGCTTGGGAGGAATATACACGGCCGTGACAATGGCTGAAGGAAATGTGATCGGCATTTGATTGTGTATTCCAGATCGGGAGAACAAAGGGACTTGGGTTCCTGTACATTACCACAATCACACCATGAGTTGTTAATCATGAAACAAACCTCTCTGCCATTCTTTTTCCCAGAGAGTTCTTTCTTCGTGTCTGCGCAATGGAGGGAGAACCCCGCTGGCTGAATGGACGGGGACAGTATATGATTCCGTAAAACAGAGTATATTACAGTCCTTGATGTCTCTGTGGAAGGAGATCCTCGCCCTGAGCTCTTCTGCTTTATTGTCCAGGGACTGAATGTTAGTGAGTAATATACTCTGAAGCGGTGGCTGGTGTGCACGCCTACTGAATCTGACTAGGGCCCCACTCCTTCTACCTCTTCTCCGGGGGTCAGTCTTGTGGTGCCGCCCCCGGGATGAATAGAGCAGGAAATGCAAACAGAGGATCCAGGTCAGGGAAGTGGAATTTCTGGTGACCGACAATCTAATATCCTGTAGGTAATAATGCAAAAAACGTTCTGAGCAAATAATGTAAGTAATAACTGTAAGTTGATAGAACTTATCTCTGAACACTCCCTGACAGAACGGACTGATTGAAACACCAAGTTTTGACCTACCTGACCACAGACTGACTTTGAGTGTGTGCTGATCCCACAACTATCTGAGCTTTGACCTGAGTGAACTGCGGGCGCCACATCTACGCCGACTCTGTTGACCCATGCTGGTCAGCACTTAGATAGCTGACCCATAGGTCAGTCAGTCCCAACAGTCCTGACCTACTTTAGGACAACATGACACACAACCTGGTGGGTGGTACAGACAAAGAGACATCAGCCCTATCTACAGAAAGCGAAAACACATTCACTACCCCAGGTCAAGTCTTGTCTTCTCTTGTCTTCACTGGCAGATGATAGAACTAGTTTCATACAACTCTAGAACTAGTTTCACACAACTCTAGAACTAGTTTCACACAACTCTAGAACTAGTTTCATACAACTCTAGAACTAGTTTCACACAACTCTAGAACTAGTTTCACACAACTCTACAACTAGTTTCATACAACTCTAGAACTAGTTTCACACAACTCTAGAACTAGTTTCACACAACTCTACAACTAGTTTCACACAACTCTAGAACTAGTTTCACACAACTCTAGAACTACTGTCTCACAATCTACAACGTCCTGTTAAGTGTAACTTGATTCTTACTTCAGGGAGGTTGATAACTTCTCAGCTCCACTGGCTTCTATCAGCAGGTTCTAAACCATTTACTACACCGTTTATTACACTGTTTACTACACTGTTTACTACACTGTTTATTACACTGTTTACTACAATGTTTATTACACTGTTTACTACACCGTTTATTACACTGTTTACTACAATGTTTATTACACCGTCTACTACACAATCTGCTACACTGTTTACTACACCGTTTATTACACTGTTTACTACACTGTTTATTACACTGTTTACTACAATGTTTATTACACTGTTTACTACAATGTTTATTACACTGTTTACTACACAGTTTACTACAATGTTTACTACACTGTTTACTACAATGTTTATTACACTGTTTACTACACTGTTTATTACACCGTTTACTACAATGTTTACTACACTGTTTACTACACCGTTTATTACATTGTTTACTATACTGTTTACTACACTGTCTACTACACTGTCTACTACACTGTTTACTACACTGTATACTACACGGTCTGCTACACTGTCTACTATACTGTTTACTACACTGTCTACTACACTGTCTACTACACTGTTTACTACACTGTCTACTACACTGTTTACTACACCGTCTACTATACCGTCTACTACACTGTTTACTACACTGTATACTACACGGTCTACTACACTGTCTACTACACTGTTTACTACACTATTTACTACACTGTCTACTACACTGTCTACTATACCGTCTACTACACTGTTTACTACACTGTATACTACACAGTCTACTACACTGTCTACTACACTGTTTACTACACTATTTACTACACTGTTTACTACACCGTCTACTACACCGTCTACTACACTGTCTACTACACTGTTTACTACACTGTTTACTACACTGTTTGTGCTTCTGATCATGATTACAATGAGCTTCCTGTCCCAATATACAGTGCAGTCACCAGCCATCACCATGTCCCTGACCAAACACCACACTGACCCTAACATACTGCCCTAACTCCAGTAACCAACACACAGCCAGTCACCTGGAAGATAGAAACAAGGGGCTGTGATACATAGATAGATAACAACCTGTCCTCCTTCCTCCCCCCCTCCCTCCTTCCCTCCTTCCTTACTCCTTCGTTCCCTCCCTCCCTCCTTCCAACCCAGCGAGAAGAGCCTCTGTTCAGGAGAACTACTGTACACAATTGTTCTGAGGGTTTGTACTGAGGATCCAAACGCTAGCTACTGAGGGTTACTGAGGGTCCAAACGCTAGCTACTGAGGGTTACTGAGGGTCCAAACGCTAGCTACTGAGGGTTTCTGAGGAGCCAAACGCTAGCTACTGAGGGTTACTGAGGGTCCAAACGCTAGCTACTGAGGGTTACTGAGGGTCCAAACGCTAGCTACTGAGGGTTACTGAGGATCCAGATGCTAGCTACTGAGGGTTTCTGAGGAGCCAAACAGCTACTGAGGGTTACTGAGGGTCCAAACGCTAGCTACTGAGGGTTACTGAGGGTCCAAACGCTAGCTACTGAGGGTTACTGAGGGTCCAAACGCTAGCTACTGAGGGTTACTGAGGGTCCAAACGCTAGATACTGAGGGTTACTGAGGGTCCAAACGCTATCTACTGAGGGTTACTGAAGGTCCAAACGCTAGCTACAAAGGGTTACTGAGGGTTCCAAACACTAGCTACGGGACATACAACACAGGGTGCATATTGCATACTATACAAGTAGGTTTCAAATAGAAAACTGTAGATTCTGAGGGTGATCTTTTTTAGTAGGCAACACTACTTTATCTGTTTCCAGAGAAGATACCTATATTACCCAGCAAACACTGCATGATTTATTAGTGTTAACGCTTTAGTAGAATACCACAGAGGGTTTAATATTAGTCGTGTCAGCCTCACCTCCCCCCCACACCACTCTGGATGTGAAGATGTTAACACAGAGGGAGAGGGGGAGTTTGGGGTTTAATATTAGTTGTGTCAGCCCCCCCCCCCCCCCCCCCACTCTGGATGTGGAGCGGGGGGCACATGTCTGGCGTCAGAACCACAGACAGAGAGAGATGGGGTGGCCACTAGTAGACTAAAGAGAGAGAGAGAGACAGACAGACAAAGCGAGGGAGGGAGAGAGGGACAGACAGAGAGAGAGAGAGAGAGAGAGAGACAGAGAGAGAGAGAGAGCGAGACAGAGAGACAGAGAGAGAGAGAGAGAGAGAGAGAGACAGAGAGAGAGAGAGAGAGAGAGAGAGAGAGAGAGAGAGAGAGAGAGAGAGAACACATAACATTTGAAATCCCAATTAAGGCTAAAAATACTTCAAAGTGATTGTCCTCTATGGTTGAGAGGTCTGGGGTTCACTCATCAACCAACAACTCACCAAATGGGACAAGCACCCAATTGAGACTCTGCATGCAGAATTCTGCAAAAAATATCCTCTGTGTACTATTTTACAAAAATAATAATAACGCATGCAGAGCAGAATTAGGCCGACACCCGCTAATTATCAAAATTCAGAAAAGAGACGTTAAATACCACACCAACCAAAGGGGAAGTGATAGAGTGAGAGAGAGAGACATATACTATTGGTTATTGTCTATTCCATTTGCTTAGGCAATGTAAACAAATGTTTCCCATGCCAATAAAGCCCATTGAATTGAATTGAGAGAAAGAGGGGGAGAGAGAGAGAGAGAGAGAGAGAGAGAGAGAGAGAGAGAGAGAGAGGGGATTGGAGGAGAGAGAGAGGATTGGAGGAGAGAGAGAGAGGATTGGAGAAGAGAGGGAGAGGATTGGAGAGAGAGAGAGAGAGAGAGAGAGAGAGAGAGAGAGAGAGAGAGAATTGGAGGAGAGGGAGAGAGAGAGAGACAGAGAGAGAGAGAGAGAGAGAGAGAGAGAGAGAGAGAGAGAGAGAGAGAGGATTGGAGGAGAGAGGGAGAGGATTGGAGGAGAGAGGGAGGGAGAGAGAGAGAGAGAGAGAGAGAGAGAGAGAGAGTTATGAGGTCTGGGGTCCGCTCACCAACCAAGACTTCACAAAATGGGACAAACACCAAATTGAGACTCTGCACGCAGAATTCTGCAAAAATATCCTCCGTGTACAACGTAGAACACCAAATAATGCATGCAGAGCAGAAGTAGGCCGATACCCACTAATTATCAAAATCCAGAAAAGAGACGTTAAATTCTACAACCACCTAAAAGGAAGCGATTCCCAAACCTTCCATAACAAAGCCATCACCTACAGAGAGATGAACCTGGAGAAGAGTCCCCTAAGCAAGCACAAACACACCCTACAGAGCCCCAGGACAGCAGCACAATTAGACCCAACCAAATCATGAGAAAACAAAAAGATAATTACTTGACACATTGGAAAGAATGAACAAAAAAACAGAGCAAACTAGAATGCTATTTGGCCCTACACAGAGAGTACACAGCGGCAGAATACCTGACCACTGTGACTGACCCAAAATTAAGGAAAGCTTTGACTATGTACAGACTCAGTGAGCATAGCCTTGCTATTGAGAAAGGCCGCCGTAGGCAGACATGGCTCTCAAGAGAAGACAGGCTATGTGCTCACTGCCCACAAAATGAGGTGGAAACTGAGCTGCACTTCCTAACCTCCTGCCCAATATATGACCATATTAGAGACACATATTTCCCTCAGATTACACAGATCCACAAAGAATTCGAAAACAAATCAAATTTTGATAAACTCCCATATCTACTGGGTGAAATTCCACAGTGTGCCATCACAGCAGCAAGATTTGTGACCTGTTGCCACGAGAAAAGGGCAACCAGTGAAGAACACACACCATTGTAAATACAACCCATATTTATGCTTATTTATTTTATATTGTGTCCTTTAACCATTTGTACATTGTTAAAACACTGTATATATATAATATGACATTTGAAACTTCTGTATGTGTAATGTTTACTGTTAATTTTTATTGTTTATTTCACTTTATATATTCACTTTATATATTATCTACCTCACTTGCTTTGGCAATGTTATCACGTTTCCCATGCCAATAAAGCCCTTGAATTGAATTGAGAGAGAGTGAGAGAGAGAGAGAGAGAGAGAGAGAGAGAGAGAGAGAGAGAGAGAGAGAGAGAGAGAGAGGGGATTTGGAGGAGAGAGAGAGAGAGAGAGGATTGGAGGAGAGAGAGAGAGGATTGGAGGAGAGAGGGGGATGATTGGAGGAGAGAGGGAGAGAGAGAAAGAAAAAGAGAGAGAGAGAGACCAGGTGTCGCCGTGTGACAGTTCATACATTTGAAAGGTTTAGAAAGACCACGGGAATATTGTGGGCCTGTGAGTTAAAACAGTAGAGCAGAGAGTAAACCCAACTGGAGGGTTCTGATGGTAGAGCAGAGAGTAGACCCAACTGGAGGGTTCTGATGGTAGAGCAGATAGTGGACCCGACTGGAGGGTTCTGATGGTAGAGCAGAGAGTAGACCCAACTGGAGGGTTCTGATGGTAGAACAGATAGTTGGCCCAACTGGAGGGTTCTGATGGTAGAGCAGAGAGTAGACCCAACTGGAGGGTTCTGATGGTAGAGCAGAGAGTAAACCCAACTGGAGGGTTCTGATGGTAGAGCAGAGAGTAGACCCAACTGGAGGGTTCTGATGGTAGAGCAGATAGTGGACCCAACTGGAGGGTTCTGATGGTAGAGCAGATAGTGGACCAAACGGTTTTGGAGCAGTGGCTTCTTCCTTGCTGAGTGGCCTTTCAGGTTATGTCGATATAGGACTCGTTTTACTGTGGATATAGATACTTTTGTATCTGTTTCCTCCAGCATCTTCACAAGGTCCTTTGCTGTTGTTCTGGGATTGATTTGCACTTTTCGCACCAAAGTACGTTCATCTCAAGGAGACAGAACGCGTCTCCTTGCTGAGCAGTATGACGGCTGCGTGGTCCCATGGAGTTTATACTTGCGTACTATTGTTTGTACAGATGAACGTGGTACCTTCAGGCGTTTGGAAATGGCTCCCAATGATGAACCAGACCTGTGGAGGTCAACCATTTTTTTTCTGAGGTCTTGGCTGATTTCTTTTGATTTTCCCATGATGTCAAGCAAAGAGGCACTGAGTTTGAAGATAGGCCTTGAAATGAATCCACAGGTACACCTCCAATTGACTCAAATGATGTCAATTAGCCTATCAGAAGCTTCTAGCACACTGAGGTCTGTACCGGTCTAGAAACACACTGAGGTCTGTACCGGTCTAGAAACACACTGAGGTCTGTACCGGTCTAGAAACACACTGAGGTCTGTACCGGTCTAGAAACACACTGAGGTCTGTACTGGTCTAGAAACACACTGAGGTCTGTACTGGTCTAGAAACACACTGAGGTCTGTACTGGTCTAGAAACACACTGAGGTCTGTACTGGTCTAGAAACACACTGAGGTCTGTACCAGTCTAGAAACACACTGAGGTCTGTACCGGTCTAGAAACACACTGAGGTCTGTACTGGTCTAGAAACACACTGAGGTCTGTACTGGTCTAGAAACACACTGAGGTCTGTACCGGTCTAGAAACACACTGAGGTCTGTACCGGTCTAGAAACACACTGAGGTCTGTACCGGTCTAGAAACACACTGAGGTCTGTACTGGTCTAGAAACACACTGAGGTCTGTACTGGTCTAGAAACACACTGAGGTCTGTACTGGTCTAGAAACACACTGAGGTCTGTACCGGTCTAGAAACACACTGAGGTCTGTACCAGTCTAGAAACACACTGAGGTCTGTACTGGTCTAGAAACACACTGAGGTCTGTACCGGTCTAGAAACACACTGAGGTCTGTACTGGTCTAGAAACACACTGAGGTCTGTACCGGTCTAGAAACACACTGAGGTCTGTACCAGTCTAGAAACACACTGAGGTCTGTACCGGTCTAGAAACACACTGAGGTCTGTACCGGTCTAGAAACACACTGAGGTCTGTACTGGTCTAGAAACACACTGAGGTCTGTACTGGTCTAGAAACACACTGAGGTCTGTACGGTCTAGAAACACACTGAGGTCTGTACGGTCTAGAAACACACTGAGGTCTGTACCGGTCTAGAAACACACTGAGGTCTGTACTGGTCTAGAAACACACTGAGGTCTGTACGGTCTAGAAACACTCTGAGGTCTGTACCGGTCTAGAAACACACTGAGGTCTGTACTGGTCTAGAAACACACTGAGGTCTGTACCGGTCTAGAAACACACTGAGGTCTGTACCGGTCTAGAAACACACTGAGGTCTGTACCGGTCTAGAAACACACTGAGGTCTGTACTGGTCTAGAAACACACTGAGGTCTGTACTGGTCTAGAAACACACTGAGGTCTGTACCGGTCTAGAAACACACTGAGGTCTGTACTGGTCTAGAAACACACTGAGGTCTGTACCGGTCTAGAAACACACTGAGGTCTGTACGGTCTAGAAACACATAAACACACAACACAGAAAGAGAGCGAGAGAGACCAAATCATGAGAAAACAAAAAGATAATTACTTGACACATTGGAAATAAAACAATTTTAAACAGAACCTCCAGCCAAATGTATGACCACATTAGAGACACATATTTCCCTCAGATTACACAGACCCACAAAACAAATCCAACTCCCATATCTACCACAGTGTGCAATCACAGCAGCACGATGTGTGACCTGTTACCACAAGGATAGGGCAACCACTGAAGAACAAACACCATTGTAAATACAACTCATATTTACAGTATGTTAATTTATTTTCCCTTTTGTACAACTATAAGAGAGAAAGGGTGTGCGCGAAAGAAAGAAAGAAAGAAAGAAAGAAAGAAAGAAAGAAAGAAAGAAAGAAAGAAAGAAAGAAAGGTCAGGGTGGGAAAGTCTATGTTTTCTATTTCTTTGTGTTTGGCCGTGTGTGTGTGTGGTCCCCAATCAGAGACAGCTGTCTATTGTTGTCTCTGATTGGGGATCACATATAAGTTGTCATTTTCCTTGGGTTTTGTGGGATCTTGTTTCCGGTTTAGTATCTTAGACAGAACTGTGTGCGTTCGGTTTTTGTCTTTGTTATTTTGTTTGGTGTCGTGAATAAAAATACGATGTACGCCTACCACGCTGCGCCTTGGTCTCCTTCTACAAACGAGAGCCGTTACAGAAAGAAAGAGAGAGAGAGAACACAAATGTGTTATTACAGGCCTGTTTCTAACTGTCTTCATCTCCCCCATAGAAACAACAGTGACAGCACCGTCAACAACAACGGAAGGGATCTGTTGCAGCCTGGGTCTGTACTTTGTCAATGGCAGGTTACGGTGGGACTCTTTGAGGAGATTCATCTATTGCTCACCTCTCGGCCACAGCACAGAAGACTATATGATCACAGACATTGACCCTTCCTCTCTCAGCTCATTCACCATCAAGCCATTAACACCTCTGTCTGATCACAGTCAAATGACATTGTTCCTCAAAAGAACAGGCATGGAAACAAATCAAATTGTATTAGTCACATACCCTTAACCAACAGTGCAGTTTCAAAGAATACGAATAAGAGATCAAATTAACAAGTAATTAAAGAGCAGCAGTAAAAAATAACAATATTTACAGGGGGGTGTAGGTACAGAATGTGTGGGGGCACCGGTTAGTTGAGGTAGTATGTACATGTAGGTAGAGTTATTAAAGTGACGTTGCATAGATGACAACAGAGAGTAGCAGTGGTGGGGAGGGGGGTGGGAATGCAAATAGTCTGCGGTAGCAGGGAGAACAGTCTATGACTTGGGTGGCTGGAGTCTTTGACCATTTTTAGGGCCTTCCTCTGACACCACCTGGTATAGAGGTCCTGGATGGCAGGAAGCTTGGCCCAGTGATGTACTGGACTGTACGCACTACCCTCTGTAGTGCCCTGCGGTCGGAGGCCGAGCAGTTGCCATACCAGGCAGTGATGCAACCAGTCAGGACGCTCTCGATGGTGCAGCTGTAGAACCTTTTGAGGATCTGAGGTCAAAACCTATTCCTGAGGGGGAATAGGTTTTGTAGTGCCCGCTTCAAAACTGTCGTGGTGTGCTTGGACTAGAGGTCGACCAATTATGATTTTTCAATGCCGATACCGATACCGATTATTGGAGGACCAAAAAAAGCTGATGCCGATATTTTTAAATGTATTTATTTATTTGTAATAATGACAATTACAACAATACTGAATGAACACTTTTATTTTAACTTAATATAATACATCAATAAAATCAATTTAGCCTCAAATAAATAATGAAACATGTTCAATTTGGTTTAAACAATGAAAAAACAAAGGGTTGTAGAAGAAAGTAAAAGTGCAATATGTGTCATGTAAGAAAGCTAACGTTTAAGTTCCTTGCTCAGAACATGAGAACATATGAAAGCTGGTGGTTCCTTTTAACATGAGTCTTCAATATTCCCAGGTAAGATGTTTTAGGTTGAGGTTATTATAGGAATTATAGGACTATTTCTCTCTATACCATTTGTATTTCATTAACCTTTGACCATTGGATGTTCTTATAGGCACTTTAGTATTGCCAGTGTAACAGCATAGCTTCCGTCCCCCTCCTCGCCCCTACCTGGGCGCGAACCAGGAACACATCGACAACAGCCACCCTCGAAGCATCGTTACCCATCGCTCCACAAAAGCCGTGCCCCGCTAACTAGCTAGCCATTTCACATCGGTTACACCAGCCTAATCTCGGGAGTTGATAGGCTTGAAGTCATAAACAGCGCAATGCTTCAAGCATTGCGAAGAGCTGCTGGCAAACGCACAAAAGTTCGGTTTGAATGAATGCTTATGAGCATGCTGCTGCCTACCACCGCTCAGTCGGAGAGCCCTATCAAATCATAGACTTAATTATAACATAACACACAGAAATACGAGCCTTAGGTCATTAATATGGTAAAATCCGGAAACTATAATTTCGAAAATAAAACGTTTATTCTTTCAGTGAAATACGGAACCGTTCCGTATTTTATCTAATGGGTGGCATCCCTAAGTCTAAATATTCCTGTTACATTGCACTAAATATTCAGTGTGGCCACCAGCTGCATTAAGTACATTACACAGCCTTCAATGTTATGTCATAATTACGTACAATTCCGGCAAATTAGTTCGCAACGAGCCTGACGGCCCAAACTGCTGCATATACCCTGACTCTGCGTGCAAGAACGCAAGAGAAGTGACACAATTTCCACAGTTTAATATGGTCTGCTAACTTGAATTTATTTTAACTAAATATGCAGGTTTAAAAATATATACATGTGTATTGATTTTAAGAAAGGTGTTGACGTTTATGGTTAGGTACACATTGGTGCAACGACAGTGCTTTTTTCGAGAATGCGCTTGTAAAATCACCTGTTTGTCAAGGTAGGCTATGATTCAATGATAAATTAACAGGCACCGCATCGATTATATGCAACGCAGGACAAGCTAGATGAACTAGTAATATCATCAACCATGTGTAGTTAACTAGTGATTATTTTAAGATTTATCGTTTTTTATAAGATAAGTTTAATGCTAGCTAGCACCTTACCTTGGCTACTTGCTGCACTCGCATAACAGGTAGTCAGCCTGCCACGCAGTCTCCTCGTGGAGTACAATGTAATCGGCCATGATCGGTGTCCAAATATTCCGATTACCGATTGTTATGAAAACTTGAAATCGACCCTATTTAAATCGGGCATTACGATTAATCGGTCGACCTCTAGCTTGGACCATGTTAGTTTGTTGGTGATGTGGACACCAAGGAACTTGAAGCTCTCAACCTGCTCCACTGCAGCCACGTTGATGAGAATGGGGGCGTGCTCTGTCCTCTTTTTCCTGTAGTCCACAATCATCTCCTTTGTCTTGATCACGTTGAGGGATAGGTTGTTATTCTGGTACCACCCGGTCAGGTCTCTGACCTCCTCCTCTCTGACCTCTGACCTCCGTCTCGTTGTTGTCGGTGATCAGGCCTACCACTGTTGTGTCATCGGCAAATTTAATGATGGTGTTGGAGTCGTGCCTGGCTGTGCAGTCATGGGTTAACAGGGAGTACAGGAGGGGAATGAGAACGCACCCCTGAGAGGCCTCTGTGTTGCAAATCAGTGTGGCGGATGTGTTGTTACCTACCCTTACCACCTGGGTGGCCCGTCAGGAAGTCCAGGATCCAGTTGCAGCGAGAGGTGTTTAGACCAGGGTCCTTAGCTTATTGATGAGCTTTGAGGGCAGTATGGTGTTGAAAGCTGAGCTCTAGTCAATGAACAGCATTCTCACATAGGTGTTCCTTTTGTCCGGGTGGGAAAAGGCAGTGTGGAGTGCAATAGAGATTGCATCATCTATGGATCTGTTGGGGCGGTGTGCAAATTGGAGTGGGTCTAGGGTTTCTGGGATAATGGTGTGACCAGCCTTTCAAAGCACTTCATGGCTACATACCTGAGTGCTACGGGTCGGTAGTCATTTAGACAGGTTACCTTAGTGATCTTGGGCACAGGGACTATGGTGGTCTGCTTGAAACATGTTGGTATTACAGACTCGGACAGGGAGAGGTTGAAAATGTCAGTGAAGACACTTGCTAATTGGTCAGCGCATGCTCGTAGTACACGTCCTGGTAATCCTTCTGGCCCTGCGGCCTTGTGAATGTTGACCTGTCTAAAGGTCTTACTCACATCGGCTGCGCAGAGCGTGATCACACAGTCTTCCGATACAGCTGGTGCTCTCATGCATGTTTGTTATTTGCCTCGAAGCGAGCATAGAAGTAGTTTAGCTCATCTGGTAGTCTCATGTCACTGGGCAGCTCGCGGCTGTGCTTCCCTTTGTAGTCTGTAATGGTTTGCAGGCCCTAACACATCCGACGAGCGTCAGAGACGGTGTAGTACGACTTGATCTTAGTCCTGTATTGGTGCTTTGCCTGTTTGACGGTTTGTCTGACGGCATAGCAGGATTTCTTATACGCTTCCGGGTTAGAGTCCCGCTCCTTGAAAGCGGCAGCTCTAGCATTTAGCTCAGTGCGGATACTACCTGTAACCCATTGCTTCTGGTTGGGGTATGTACGTACAGTCACTGTGGGGACGACGTCATCGATGCACTTATTGATGAAGCCAATGACAGATGTGATGTACTCCTCAATGCCATTGGAGGAATCCCAGAACATATTCCAGACTGTGCTAGCAAAACAGTCCTGTAGCTTAGCATCTGCTTCCTCTGACCACTTTTATTTATCTCGTCACTGGTGCTTCCTGCTTTTATTTTTGCTTGTAAGCAGGAACTAGGAGGATGGAATTATGGTCAGATTTGACAATCAGAGGGTGAGGGAGAGCATTGTATGCGTCTCTGTGTGTGGAGTCTAGGTGGTCCAGAGTGCTTTTTCCTCTGGTTGCACATTTAACATGCTGATAGAAATTTGGTCAAACTGATTCAAGTTTCCCTTCATTAAAGTCCACAGCTACTCGGAGCGCCGCCTCTGGGTGAGCGGTTTCTTGTTTGCTTATGGCGGAATACAGCTCATTCAATGCTATCTTAGTGCCAGCCTCTGACTGTGGTGGTATGTAAACAGCTACAAAGAATACAGATGAAAACTCTCTCGGTAGGTAGTGTGGTCTACAGCTTATCATGAGATACTCTACCTCAGGCGAGCAATAGCTTGAGACTTCCTTAGATGTGGTGCGCCAGCTGTTGTTCACAAAAATACATAGACCGCCACCCCTTGTCTTACCAGACGCCACTGTTCTATCCTGCCGGTACAGCGTATAACCAGCCAGCTGTATGTTGATGTTGTCGTCGTTCAGCTGCCAGACCTCTCCGTGAAGCATAAGATGTTACAGTTTTTAATGTCCCGTTGGTAGTTTAATCTTCCCAGTAATTAGTTGATTTTTATTAAACAACCACACAGTCACAGCCCAGTCAGCTGGACAACATCAGAAATTCCTACAGATGGGCCCAAAACAGCACAGAAAAATACCAGAAAGCAACCTGTAACCAAAATATCCAAACACAACACAACTTTCTGGATACCACATCCACTCACAGTAAAGAAGGCATCAATCTGGCAGTACAAAACATCAACTATATATTCAGGCAAACGGCAAAAGAAGCACAACACAACATAAATAAATATCACGGATGACAACTAATTTGATGCAGATTGTAAAATTAAGGACAAAACTTAGAACACAGTCAAAGCAAAAGCACAAACCCAAATAATGGTGAATTACTCCGTCATTACTGTGAAACTTTAAAACTCTATAAATGTAACACTCAGAACCAACAAAGCACAGTACAACAGCAAGCAGCTGACACTAATTGAGGAGTCGATAAACACAAACAACTTCTGGCAAAATTGGAAAAAACAAAACAAAATCTGAACCAGTGTAACGGTTTTCTTGTGGTGAAGGAGAGGCGGACCAAAATGCAGCGTGGTGGTTATTCATGTTCTTTAATAAAGGAACTAGACGTGAAATAACTAACAAAACAATAAATGTGCAAAAACCTAAACAGTCCTATCTGGTGCAAACACAGAGACAGGAACAATCACCCACCAAACAGGCTACCTAAATATGGTTCCCAATCAGAGACAATGACTAACACCTGCCTCTGATTGAGAACCATATCAGGCCAAACATAGAACTAGACAAACTAGACATGTAACATAGAATGCCCACTCAGATCACACCCTGACCAAACAAAACATAGAAACATACAAAGCAAACTATGGTCAGGGTGTGACAACTAGAGGAATTAGCTATACAAAATGGTGACACATGGACAACCCATTTACAACACTCTACAACACCGTTCAAATTGGTGCAAACACAGAATAATGGCAAATTCATGAGTAGTTGAATGGATTAGAAAAAGCTATAAAGGACAATGAAAATAAATTGGACTCCCAAATTACTGACCAGGAGCTCTATAAGAAACTAAACTATTACTGACCAGGAGCTCTATAAGAAACTAAACTATTACTGACCAGGAGCTCTATAAGAAACTAAACTATTACTGACCAGGAGCTCTATAAGAAACTAAACTATTACTGACCAGGAGCTCTATAATAAACTAAACTATTACTGACCAGGAGCTCTATAAGAAACTAAACTATTACTGACCAGGAGCTCTATAAGAAACTAAACTATTACTGACCAGGAGCTCTATAAGAAACTAAACTATTACTGACCAGGAGATCTATAAGAAACTAAACTATTACTGACCAGGAGCTCTGTAAGAAACTAAACTATTACTGACCAGGAGCTCTATAAGAAACTAAACTATTACTGACCAGGAGCTCTATAAGAAACTAAACTATTACTGACCAGGAGCTCTGTAAGAAACTAAACTATTACTGACCAGGAGCTCTAAAAGAAACTAAACTATTACTGACCAGGAGCTCTATAAGAAACAAAACTATTACTGACCAGGAGCTCTATAAGAAACTAAACTATTACTGACCAGGAGCTCTATAAGAAACTAAACTATTACTGACCAGGAGCTCTATAAGAAACTAAACTATTACTGACCAGGAGCTCTATAAGAAACTAAACTATTACTGACCAGGAGCTCTATAAGAAACTAAACTATTACTGACCAGGAGCTCTATAAGAAACTAAACTATTACTGACCAGGAGCTCTATAAGAAACTAAACTATTACTGACCAGGAGCTCTATAAGAAACTAAACTACTACTGACCAGGAGCTCTGTAAGAAACTAAACTATTACTGACCAGGAGCTCTATAAGAAACTAAACTATTACTGACCAGGAGCTCTGTAAGAAACTAAACTATTACTGACCAGGAGATCTATAAGAAACTAAACTATTACTGACCAGGAGCTCTGTAAGAAACTAAACTATTACTGACCAGGAGCTCTAAAAGAAACTAAACTATTACTGACCAGGAGCTCTATAAGAAACTAAACTATTACTGACCAGGAGCTCTATAAGAAACTAAACTATTACTGACCAGGAGCTCTATAAGAAACTAAACAATTACTGACCAGGAGCTCTATAAGAAACTAAACTATTACTGACCAGGAGCTCTATAAGAAACTAAACTATTACTGACCAGGAGCTCTATAAGAAACTAAACTATTACTGACCAGGAGCTCTATAAGAAACTAAACTATTACTGACCAGGAGCTCTATAAGAAACTAAACTATTACTGACCAGGAACTCTATAAGAAATTAAACAATTACTGACCAGGAGCTCTATAAGAAACTAAACTATTACTGACCA
The DNA here is from genome assembly GCF_013265735.2 of Oncorhynchus mykiss. NCBI lineage: Eukaryota > Metazoa > Chordata > Actinopteri > Salmoniformes > Salmonidae > Oncorhynchus > Oncorhynchus mykiss. Next base: position 46,812,678 of record NC_048589.1, on the reverse strand, counting down.
GGAGCTCTATAAGAAACTAAACTATTACTGACCAGGAGCTCTATAAGAAACTAAACTATTACTGACCAGGAGCTCTATAAGAAACTAAACTATTACTGACCAGGAGCTCTATAAGAAACTAAACTATTACTGACCAGGAGCTCTATAAGAAACTAAACTATTACTGACCAGGAGCTCTATAAGAAACTAAACTATTACTGACCAGGAGCTCTATAAGACACTAAACTATTACTGACCAGGAGCTCTATAAGAAACTAAACTATTACTGACCAGGAGCTCTAGAAGAAACTAAACTATTACTGACCAGGAGCTCTATAAGAAACTAAACTATTACTGACCAGGAGCTCTATAAGAAACTAAACTATTACTGACCAGGAGCTCTATAAGAAACTAAACTATTACTGACCAGGAGCTCGATAAGAAACTAAACTATTACTGACCAGGAGCTCTATAAGAAACTAAACTATTACTGACCAGGAGCTCTATAAGAAACTAAACTATTACTGACCAGGAGCTCTATAAGAAACTAAACTATTACTGACCAGGAGCTCTATAAGAAACTAAACTATTACTGACCAGGAGCTCTATAAGAAACTAAACTATTACTGACCAGGAGCTCTATAAGAAACTAAACTATTACTGACCAGGAGCTCTATAAGAAACTAAACTATTACTGACCAGGAGCTCTATAAGAAACTTCAGACTCAAATTTAAAAAAGCATGTGGACCTGATGGCATCCTAAATGGGATGCTGAAAATTTCAATTGGCTATATTAAAACTGTTTAATTTGATCCTGTGTGAAGGTTATTTACCTGTCATCAAGGACTCATAACCCCAACCTTTAAGGAATGAGACAAATTTGACCCTAACAATTCCAGAGGCTGTGAACAGTAACCTGGGGAAGGTTTTCTGTAGTATTATAAATGTAAGAGTTCTAAACTTCCTTAATAAGCCCAATGTCTTGAGTAAAAGTCAAATTGGATTTATACCAAAACATCGCACAACTGATCATATTTACACCCTGCACACCCTGATAGATAAACATGTCCACCAAAATAATTCCAAAATATACACTTGCTTTATCGACTTTCAAAAAGCATTTGATTCTATTTGGCATACAGGACTGTTCTATAAAGTTATTGAAAGTGGTGTAGGGGGTAAAACATATGTCATCATTAAATCAATGTATACTGGCAATACATGCAGCATTAAAATTGGCAAGAAAATAACAGAATTCTTTAACCAGGGGCGGGGCCTTCATCAGGGTTGCAATCTGAGCCCTGAACTCTTCAATATTTATGTCAACAAATTTGCTACAATTCTAGAAAAATCCTCAGCCTTCTTTTGGCAGATGACCTATGCCTGCTGTCACCCACAGCACATGGCCTACAGCAGAGCCTGGACCTGCTAGAGCAGTACTGCCAGACCTGGGCCCTGGCAGTAAACCCCCACAGCACATGGCCTAAGGCAGAGCCTGGACCTGCTAGTGCAGTACTGCCAGACCTGGGCCCTGGCAGTAAGCCCCAAAAATACTAAAATAATGCATTTTCAGAGAAGATCCAGATCTCAGGGAATTAGACCAAAGTTCTCAATTGGTACAAAATATATAGAGTACTGCACACACTACAATTACTTAGGTTTAAATATGTAGAGTACTGCACACACTACAGTTACTTAGGTTTAAATATATGGAGTACTGTACACACTACAGTTCCTGAGGTTTAAATATATGGAGTACTGTACACACTACAGTTCCTGAGGTTTAAATATAAGCTCTACTGGACACCTAAATGAGGAAGTTAATGAACTGAGAGAGAAAAAACGCAGGGCATTCTACACCATTAACAAACCAATTCAAATGAAATAGCTATAAAAATGCCCTTTATGGCAGCGAGGTGTGGGAACCACTTGCAAAACAAGATTTTACCCAATGAGATAAACACCCCATTGAAATCCTGCATGGAGAGTTCTGTAAGATTCTCCTACATGTCCAGAGGAAAACTACAAACGATGAATGCAGGGCTGAATTAGGCCAATATCCACTAATAATACAAACTCCAAAGAGAGCAATTAAGCTTTGGAATCATCTAAAATACAGTGACCCCCTCTCATATCATTACCAAGCCCTGCAATGCCAAGAGCTGAGCAAAGAAAATAGTTTCCTCATCCAGCTGGTCCTGGGGCTGAGTTCACAAACCTGTTCTACTAACACACTGAAGCCTCAGGACCAGAACATCCAATCAATCAGAAAACAAGTTACAACAACAGTCAAAACTAAACTACATTACCTATTGGGAAACACAAGCACAAGCAAAATGCAGTGCTATCTGGCCCTAAATTCACCGTACACCTTGGCAAAGTATTTGACCATGGTTACTGTTCGAAACCTGTAGAAAAACCTTGACAACGTACAGGCTCAGTGAGCACAGCCTTGCCATTGAGAAGGGAAACCTGGCAGTGTCTGGCAGACCAATCAAGAGTCCTCTATAGGGATGTCCTCTATGCTCAACATGTCCTCTATGCTTATTGTGATTGTCCATTGATTGTATGGTTATTTTGACACTTGGTTATTGTTGTTACTGTTGTCCCGTTAATATTGTAAATATCCAAAATAAGCTTTGGCAATACGTACATTATTACGTCATGCAGAGAGAGAGAGAGAGAGAGAGAGAGAGAGAGAGAGAGAGAGAGAAAGAGAGTGAGAGAGGAGTGTATTTACCTGTTGGCAGAACTGTGGGTAATCTGGCTGTAGAGACGGAGAGAGGGTATAGGAGGAGGGACAGCCAGAGAGAACACCACATAGCAACTATTCCTCTGGTCTCCACAGTGATGTGCTGAGCTACTAGACCTGTCTCCGACTCAGGCATCGTACCGGTGCATCATGGGTATCCAACAGAATCACTGCCTCCGTCACCATAGAAACAACCCCAGATATACCTCTCACTGTCCTGAAACACAGAGACACAACAGACAGACAGTCAGTCAGTTAGTTACTCAGTCAGACATACAGACAGCCAGTCAAACAGTCAGTCAGCCAGACATACAGACAGTCAGTCAGTCACAATCCCTAATTTTCCTAAAACACATTATTTGCTGTCAGTGTCAGTCACTCAGTCATTCAGTTAGTAATTCAGGCAGTCAGACTCAGTCACTCAGTCAGACATACAGGCAGACAGTCACTTAGTCAGTCAGTCAGACATACAGGCAGTCAGTCACTCAGTCACTCAGTCAGACATACAGGCAGACAGTCACTCAGTCAGTGAGTCAGTACAGTACAATACAATACAAAGAATACCAATCTTTAAAACAGGGTTAGTTAACTGTTATGTAGTAGGTAGGTAAGTCTGGAGGCAAAAGAAACTCACACCTGTTTAGGAGAGGTGTTGGCTAGCAGAGTAGAACACCTGTTTAGGAGAGGTGCTGGCTAGCAGAGTAGAACACCTGTTTAGGAGAGGTGCTGGCTATCAGAGTAGAACACCTGTTTAGGAGAGGTGCTGGCTAGCAGAGTAGAACACCTGTTTAGGAGAGGTGCTGGCTAGCAGAGTAGAACACCTGTTTAGGAGAGGTGCTGGCTAGCGGAGTAGAACACCTGTTTAGGAGAGGTGCTGGCTAGCGGAGTAGAACACCTGTTTAGGAGAGGTGCTGGCTAGCGGAGTAGAACACCTGTTTAGGTGAGGTGCTGGCTAGCGGAGTAGAACACCTGTTTAGGAGAGGTGCTGGCTATCAGAGTAGAACACCTGTTTAGGAGAGGTGCTGGCTAGCAGAGTAGAACACCTGTTTAGGTGAGGTGCTGGCTAGCGGAGTAGAACACCTGTTTAGGAGAGGTGCTGGCTAGCAGAGTAGAACACCTGTTTAGGAGAGGTGCTGGCTAGCAGAGTAGAACACCTGTTTAGGAGAGGTGCTGGCTAGCAGAGTAGAACACCTGTTTAGGAGAGGTGTTGGCTAGCAGAGTAGAACACCTGTTTAGGTGAGGTGCTGGCTAGCAGAGTAGAACACCTGTTTAGGTGAGGTGCTGGCTAGCGGAGTAGAACACCTGTTTAGGAGAGGTGCTGGCTAGCAGAGTAGAACACCTGTTTAGGAGAGGTGCTGGCTAGCGGAGTAGAACACCTGTTTAGGTGAGGTGCTGGCTAGCAGAGTAGAACACCTGTTTAGGAGAGGTGCTGGCTAGCGGAGTAGAACACCTGTTTAGGTGAGGTGCTGGCTATCAGAGTAGAACACCTGTTTAGGAGAGGTGCTGGCTAGCAGAGTAGAACACCTGTTTAGGTGAGGTGCTGGCTAGCGGAGTAGAACACCTGTTTAGGAGAGGTGCTGGCTAGCAGAGTAGAACACCTGTTTAGGAGAGGTGCTGGCTAGCAGAGTAGAACACCTGTTTAGGAGAGGTGCTGGCTAGCAGAGTAGAACACCTGTTTAGGTGAGGTGCTGGCTAGCAGAGTAGAACACCTGTTTAGGTGAGGTGCTGGCTAGCGGAGTAGAACACCTGTTTAGGAGAGGTGCTGGCTAGCAGAGTAGAACACCTGTTTAGGTGAGGTGCTGGCTATCAGAGTAGAACACCTGTTTAGGAGAGGTGCTGGCTAGCAGAGTAGAACACCTGTTTAGGTGAGGTGCTGGCTAGCGGAGTAGAACACCTGTTTAGGAGAGGTGCTGGCTAGCAGAGTAGAACACCTGTTTAGGAGAGGTGCTGGCTAGCAGAGTAGAACACCTGTTTAGGAGAGGTGCTGGCTAGCAGAGTAGAACACCTGTTTAGGAGAGGTGTTGGCTAGCAGAGTAGAACACCTGTTTAGGTGAGGTGCTGGCTAGCAGAGTAGAACACCTGTTTAGGTGAGGTGCTGGCTAGCGGAGTAGAACACCTGTTTAGGAGAGGTGCTGGCTAGCAGAGTAGAACACCTGTTTAGGAGAGGTGCTGGCTATCAGAGTAGAACACCTGTTTAGGAGAGGTGTGGCTAGCTAACACAACGTGCCATTGGAACACAGGAGTGATGGTTGCTGATAATGGACCTCTGTACACCTATGTAGATATTCCATAAAAAATCTGCCACTTCCAGCTACAATAGTCATTTACAACATTAACAATGTCTACACTGTACTTCTGATCAATTTGATGTTATTTTAATGAGCTTTTCTTTCAAAAACAAGGATGTTTCTAAGTGACCCCAGACTTTAGTAGTGTATACTCCAGTGTGTAATATAGTATTCTGTGGTAAACTATAGTATTTTTTCATGTGGGGTTTGAGACGTCTTTTTGTAGGTTTTCGTATTATCATCTTTTGTTTGTCACCCAAGTCCCATTTCCAACACTAGTTAAGGAACGTAATTCCCTTTTTATGAACTGTTCTCTTGACCTACAATTAATAAAGTGCTATTCACCTGCTATACACCTGTTATACACCTGTTATTCACCTGCTATACACCTGTTATTCACCTGTTATACACCTGTTATACACCTGTTATTCACCTACTATACACCTGTTATACACCTGTTATTCACCTGCTATTCACATGTTATTCACCTGTTATTCACCTGCTATACACCTGTTATTCACCTGTTATACACCTGTTATACACCTGTTATACACCTGTTATACACCTGTTATTCGCCTACTATAAACCTGTAATTCACATGTTATACACCTGTTATACACCTGTTATACACCTGTTATACACCTGTTATACACCTGTTATTCACCTACTATACACCTGTTATTCACCTGCTATACACCTGTTATACACCTGTTATACACCTGTTATTCACCTGTTATTCACCTACTATACACCTGTTATACACCTGTTATACACCTGTTATTCACCTGTTATTCACCTACTATACACCTGTTATTCACCTACTATACACATGTTATTCACCTGCTATACACCTGTTATTCACCTGTTATACACCTGTTATACACCTGTTATACACCTGTTATACACATGTTATTCACCTACTATACACCTGTTATTCACCTATTATACACCTGTTATACACCTGTTATTCACCTGCTATACAACTGTTATACACCTGTTATACACCTGTTATTCACCTACTATACACCTGTTATACACCTGTTATACACCTGTTATTCACCTGCCATACACCTGTTATACACCTGTTATACACCTGTTATACACCTGTTATTCACCTACTATACACCTGTTATACACCTGTTATTCACCTGCTATTCACCTGCTATACACCTGTTTTTTCACCTGCTATTCACCTGTTATTCACCTGTTATTCACCTGTTATTCACCTACTATACACCTGTTATACACCTGTTATTCACCTGCTATTCACCTGCTATTCACCTGCTATACACCTGTTATTCACCTGCTATTCACCTGCTATTCACCTGCTATTCACCTGCTATTCACCTGATATACACATGCTATACACCTATTATTCACCTGCTATTCACCTGTTATACACCTGTTATTCACCTGTTATTCACCTACTATACACCTATTATACACCTGTTATACACCTGTTATTCACCTGCTATTCACCTGCTATACACCTGTTTTTTCACCTGCTATTCACCTGTTATTCACCTGTTATTCACCTGTTATTCACCTACTATACACCTATTATACACCTGTTATACACCTGTTATTCACCTGCTATTCACCTGCTATACACCTGTTTTTTCACCTGCTATTCACCTGTTATTCACCTGTTATTCACCTGTTATTCACCTACTATACACCTGTTATACACCTGTTATTCACCTGCTATTCACCTGCTATTCACCTGCTATACACCTGTTATTCACCTGCTATTCACCTGCTATTCACCTGATATACACATGCTATACACCTATTATTCACCTGCTCTTCACCTGATATACACCTGCTCTTCACCTGATATACACCTGCTATTCACCTGCTATTCACCTGCTATACAGCTGCTATACACCTGCTATTCACCTGCTATTCACCTGTTATACACCTCCTATTCATCTGCTATACATCTGTAATTCACCTGTTATTCAGCTGTTATTCACGTCTTCAGATTTTTTAATGACGGTGTGGTGGAGGTGTCTACAGATACACCATAGTAATGAAGCTATTGGTAAGAGCTGGATAAATTAGTAATCTGTTTGGAGGAGGGGAATGTGCACATAGCAATTGTTTTAGATAATTTTTCCTTGTGCTCCCTGGAGTCTAATGCGAAACCCGCCACCTGGAAGCAAACTGAAAATTATATCAACCTGGAACTCAGACGTAGCAGGATAAACCTGGAGCCTGGTGTACGGTTCACAACGACTGGACCGCTGTCATACAGTTCCATGATTAGTGAGTTTTAGGGTTTATAGGACTATTGTTCAACCCCTGTTGTACACTTTCTTCCACTTTCCAATATTTCATGGATTGCACTTGAACATGACAACTTTCAGGATGAATCAAACCACTGATTCATCAAGACTTTCCTAACCTCAAAATGTGCCTCAATAATCTCCAAGATCAGAGTATTTTTAAATCTACCAGTTGGTGCTGAAACGGAGACAAAGATGCATAGATATGTTTATTTCATTGATCCCTATTTTCTGACCCCGTTCTCTCCATGTTTTCCAGTGATTCTGTCCACAAAATTATAATTAAAGGTGCACCGTATTTAAAGGGATGGCTTAAGATAAAATGTACTGAAAACTCCATTGAATGAAAACTCCACAAGAAATTATGTTGGCCAGCAAAGAGGAAGGTTTTCAGCAGTTGAATTATATTTATTCAGTGTGCGCAAGGGAACCACGCCTGCAAAGCCTGTTACACACCTTCAAGGTAAGTCTGGAAAACAGGTGTAATTTTCTAAGTCAGAATCGGGCCCCCACTGAACATTGCCGACCCAATTGCGCTGACCCAACCAGAGAGTCAAGCAAGAGCTGTCTACCTGAATCCCTGCCATCCCCAGGTACACCCACATCCAACACTGACAGCACATTCAGTCAATGCACATGAGGTCAGGTTACCAGACAACTAGAGACTTGATAAGTAATAGTAGGTTTGTTTAGTCGGCTCTGTAAAATAAAGATGAAGCTCGGCCCTTACGGAACTGACGTGGCCTGACTTCAGTCTATGTAGTTGGCTCTATACACGCCTTTGGTCTGTCTGTCTGTCTGTCTGTCTGTCTGTCTGTCTGTCTGTCTGTCTGTCTGTCTGTCTGTCTGTCTGTCTGCTGTCAGCTATCTCAAATCAAATTAAATTCAATTGTATTAATCACATGCGCTTACAGTGAAATGCTTATATACGAGCCCCTAACCAACAATGCAGTTAAAAAATATATATGCAGGAGTTTTATGGCTTGGGGGTAGAAGCTGTTTAGAAGCCTCTTAGACCTGGACTTGGCGCTCCAGTACTGCTAGCCATGTGGTAGCAGAGAGAACAGTCTATGACTAGGATGGCTGGGGTCTGGATGTCAGAAAGCTTGGCCCCAATGATGCACTGGGCCGTACGCACTACCCTCTGTAGGGCCCTGCGGTCGGAGGCCGAGCAGTTGCCATACTAGGCAGTGATGTAACCAGTCAGGATGCTCTCGATGGTGCAGCTGTAGAACCTTTTGAGGATCTGAGGACCCATGCTAAATCTTTTCAGTCTCCTGAGGGGGATTAGGTTTTGTCGCGCGAGCATAGAAGTAGTTTAGCTTGCCTGGTAGGCTCGTGTCACTGGGGAGCTCTCGGCTTTGCTTCCTTTCTAGTCTGTAATGGTTTGCAAGCTCTGCCACATCCGACGAGCGTCAGAGCCGGTGTAGTACGATTCGATCTTAGTCCTGTATTGACTCTTTGCCTGTTTATGATTCATCAGAGTGCAAAGCAGGATTTCTTATAAGCTTCCGGGTTAGAGTACCACTCCTTGAAAGCCACTCCTTTAGCTCAGTGCGGATGCTGCCTGTAATCCATGGCTTCTGGTTGAGGTATGCACGTATGGTCACTGTGGGGACGACGTCATCGATGCACTTATTGATGAAGCCAGTGACTGAAGTGGTGTACTTCTCAATGCCATCGGAGGAGTCCTGGAACATATTCCAGTTTGTGCTAGCAAAACAGTCCTGTAGCTTAGCATCTGCTTCCTCTGACCACTTTTATTTATCTCGTCACTGGTGCTTTTAGTTGTTGCTTGTAAGCAGGAATCAGGAGGATGGAATTATGGTCAGATTTGCCAAATGGAGGGCGAGGGAGAGCTTTGTATGCGTCTCTGTGTGTGGAGTCTAGGTGGTCCAGAGTGCTTTTTCCTCTGGTTGCACATTTAACATGCTGATAGAAATTTGGTCAAACTGATTTAAGTTTCCCTGCATTAAAGTCCACAGCTACTCGGAGCGCCGCCTCTGGGTGAGCGGTTTCTTGTTTGCTTATGGCGGAATACAGCTCATTCAATGCTGTCTTAGTGCCAATCTCTGACTATGGTGGTATGTAAACAGCTACAAAGAATACAGATGAAAACTCTCTCGGTAGGTAGTGTGGTCTACAGCTTATCATGAGATACTCTACCTCAGGCTAGCAATAGTTTGAGACTTCCTTAGATATCGTGCACCAGCTGTTATTTACAAATATACATAGTCCGCTGCCCCTTGTTTTACCAGACGCCGCTGTTCTATCCTGCCGGTACAGCGTATAACCAGACACCGCTGTTCTATCCTGCCGGTACAGCGTATAACCAGACACCGCTGTTCTATCCTGCCGGTACATCGTATAACCAGACGCCGCTGTTCTATCCTGCCGGTACAGCGTATAACCAGACACCGCTGTTCTATCCTGCCGGTACATCGTATAACCAGACACCGCTGTTCTATCCTGCCGGTACATCGTATAACCAGACACCGCTGTTCTATCCTGCCGGTACATCGTATAACCAGACACCGCTGTTCTATCCTGCCGGTACATCGTATAACCAGACACCGCTGTTCTATCCTGCCGGTACATCGTATAACCAGACACCGCTGTTCTATCCTGCCGGTACATCGTATAACCAGACACCGCTGTTCTATCCTGCCGGTACATCGTATAACCAGACACCGCTGTTCTATCCTGCCGGTACATCGTATAACCAGACACCGCTGTTCTATCCTGCCGGTACATCGTATAACCAGACACCGCTGTTCTATCCTGCCGGTACAGCGTATAACCAGACACCGCTGTTCTATCCTGCCGGTACATCGTATAACCAGACGCCGCTGTTCTATCCTGCCGGTACAGCGTATAACCAGACACCGCTGTTCTATCCTGCCGGTACAGCGTATAACCAGACACCGCTGTTCTATCCTGCCGGTACAGCGTATAACCAGACACCGCTGTTCTATCCTGCCGGTACATCGTATAACCAGACACCGCTGTTCTATCCTGCCGGTACATCGTATAACCAGACACCGCTGTTCTATCCTGCCGATACATCGTATAACCAGACACCGCTGTTCTATCCTGCCGGTACATCGTATAACCAGACACCGCTGTTCTATCCTGCCGGTACATCGTATAACCAGACACCGCTGTTCTATCCTGCCGGTACAGCGTATAACCAGACACCGCTGTTCTATCCTGCCGGTACATCGTATAACCAGACGCCGCTGTTCTATCCTGCCGGTACATCGTATAACCAGACACCGCTGTTCTATCCTGCCGGTACATCGTATAACCAGACACCGCTGTTCTATCCTGCCGGTACAGCGTATAACCAGACACCGCTGTTCTATCCTGCCGGTACATCGTATAACCAGACACCGCTGTTCTATCCTGCCGGTACAGCGTATAACCAGACACCGCTGTTCTATCCTGCCGGTACATCGTATAACCAGACACCGCTGTTCTATCCTGCCGGTACATCGTATAACCAGCCACCGCTGTTCTATCCTGCCGGTACATCGTATAACCAGACACCGCTGTTCTATCCTGCCGGTACAGCGTATAACCAGACACCGCTGTTCTATCCTGCCGGTACATCGTATAACCAGACACCGCTGTTCTATCCTGCCGGTACAGCGTATAACCAGACACCGCTGTTCTATCCTGCCGGTACAGCGTATAACCAGACACCGCTGTTCTATCCTGCCGGTACATCGTATAACCAGACACCGCTGTTCTATCCTGCCGGTACAGCGTATAACCAGACACCGCTGTTCTATCCTGCCGGTACAGCGTATAACCAGACACCGCTGTTCTATCCTGCCGGTACAGCGTATAACCAGACACCGCTGTTCTATCCTGCCGGTACAGCGTATAACCAGACACCGCTGTTCTATCCTGCCGGTACAGCGTATAACCAGACACCGCTGTACTATCCTGCCGGTACAGCGTATAACCAGACACCGCTGTTCTATCCTGCCGGTACAGCGTATAACCAGACACCGCTGTTCTATCCTGCCGGTACATCGTATAACCAGACACCGCTGTTCTATCCTGCCGGTACATCGTATAACCAGACACCGCTGTTCTATCCTGCCGGTACATCGTATAACCAGACGCCGCTGTTCTATCCTGCCGGTACAGCGTATAACCAGACACCGCTGTTCTATCCTGCCGGTACATCGTATAACCAGACACCGCTGTTCTATCCTGCCGGTACATCGTATAACCAGACGCCGCTGTTCTATCCTGCCGGTACAGCGTATAACCAGACGCCGCTGTTCTATCCTGCCGGTACAGCGTATAACCAGACACCGCTGTTCTATCCTGCCGGTACATCGTATAACCAGACACCGCTGTTCTATCCTGCCGGTACATCGTATAACCAGACACCGCTGTTCTATCCTGCCGGTACAGCGTATAACCAGACACCGCTGTTCTATCCTGCCGGTACAGCGTATAACCAGACGCCGCTGTTCTATCCTGCCGGTACAGCGTATAACCAGACGCCGCTGTTCTATCCTGCCGGTACAGCGTATAACCAGACACCGCTGTTCTATCCTGCCGGTACAGCGTATAACCAGACGCCGCTGTTCTATCCTGCCGGTACATCGTATAACCAGACACCGCTGTTCTATCCTGCCGGTACAGCGTATAACCAGACACCGCTGTTCTATCCTGCCGGTACAGCGTATAACCAGACACCGCTGTTCTATCCTGCCGGTACATCGTATAACCAGACACCGCTGTTCTATCCTGCCGGTACAGCGTATAACCAGACACCGCTGTTCTATCCTGCCGGTACATCGTATAACCAGACACCGCTGTTCTATCCTGCCGGTACAGCGTATAACCAGACACCGCTGTTCTATCCTGCCGGTACATCGTATAACCAGACACCGCTGTTCTATCCTGCCGGTACATCGTATAACCAGACACCGCTGTTCTATCCTGCCGGTACAGCGTATAACCAGACACCGCTGTTCTATCCTGCCGGTACATCGTATAACCAGCCAGCTGTATGTTGATGTTGTCGTCGTTCAGCCGCGATTCCGTGAAGCATAAGATGTTACAGTTATTAATGTCCCCTTGGTAGTTTAATCTTACGCGGAACTCGTCGTTTTCATTCTCCGAAGATTGCACGTTTACTAGCATAATGGAGGGAAGTGGGGGTTTATTAGATAGCCTACGAATTCTCACAAGGCAGCCTGACCTTCGTGCCCTCTTTCTCCGACTCCTCTTCACACAGATCATGGGGATCGGGGATCGTAGGGCTCGTCAGAGTCAAGAATGGAAAAAATAATTATTCTAGTCCGTGGTGAGTAATCGCAGTCCTGATGTCCACAAGTCATTTTCGGCTAAAAGAAACAGTTACAAACAACGCAAATAAACTAATTAAAAACACAATCGGCTCGTAAAATGTCTGTCTTCTTCTCCGGCGCCGTCTGTCTGTCTGTATGTCTGTCTATCTGTGTGTGTGTGTGTGTGTGTGGCCTCAGCACCATGCTGACTGTTTGTATAAGTCAGAGGAATTGGAATGTTCAAGAGTGCAGAACTACAAGAGCCCAGAAAAGCACACATATACACGTGCGAACTCGCCACACACTCACAACCCTGAAACGTACACTGTTAGCTTAAATATCTATTTAAACAACAGCTTTGGTAGGTACAGACAGACAGACAGACAGACAGGCAGGCAGGCAGGCAGGCAGACAGACAGACAGACAAAGACAGACAGACAGACAGACAGCTCTGGGTACAGAGAGGTGTATTGTAGACACTCCAGTGAGAGAGAGGCTGTGTTGTCTTAACACTCGTGTTTTTCTTTCCTCCCTGACCCACTCCTGCCTCAGCACATTCTGCAGCCCTGGCAGGGTTAGGGTAGCTCTACTGTACACACACTGACTACAGCTCTGGGTACAGAGAGGTGTATTGTAGACACACTCCAGTGAGAGAGAGGATGTGTTGTCTGCAGCCCTGGCAGGGTTAGGGTAGCTCTAGTATACTGCCCTACAAAAAGGATAAACGCAATGTTGTTTTTTGTAATGCAAAATCTGACTTCAAAGTCTTTTTCTGTCTAGACAGACGTGTATTTCTGATCAACTGGCTTGTTCTTGTGTCAAGAAACTAAATACCACATTAATCAGATAATATAACTGCCCATTTTAACAGTTGAAAGATTTTTTTACCAAATTCGTAGATTCTGTGTTTTGCATTAATAGGGCAGTGTACAGCTCAAGTATACTGTCGCCTTGTAGCCCTCTAGCTTCTAGCCCTCTAGCCCTGAGGTCCTCTAGCCCTGTAGTCCTGTAGCTTCTATCCCTGTAGCCCTGTAGCTTCTAGCCCTGTAGCTTCTAGCCCTGTAGCCCTGTAGCTTCTAGCCCTGTAGCCCTGTAGCTTCTAGCCCTGTAGCCCTGTAGATTTTTTTACCAAATTCGTAGATTCTGTGTTTTGCATTAATAGGGCAGTGTACAGCTCAAGTATACTGTCGCCTTGTAGCCCTGTAGCCCTCTAGTCCTGCAGCCCTCTAGCCCTGTAGCCCTCTAGTCCTGCAGCCCACTAGCCCTCTAGCTCTGTAGCCCTCTAGTCCTGCAGCCATCTAGCCCTGTAGCCCTCTAGCCCTGTAGCCCTCTAGCCCTCTAGCACTGCAGCCCTCTAGTCCTGTAGCCCTCTAGCCCTCTAGTCCTGTAGCCCTCTAGCCCTGTAGCCCTCTATCCCTCTAGTCCTGTAGCCCTGTAGCTCTGTAGCCCTCTAGCCCTCTAGCCCTCTATACCTCTAGTCCTATAGCCCTCGAGTCCTGTAGCCCTCTAGCCCTGTAGCCCTCGAGCCCTCTAGTCCTCTAGTCCTCTAGTCCTGTAGCCCTGTAGCCCTCTAGCCCTGCAACCTGTAGCCCTGTAGCCCTCTAGCCCACTAGCCCTCTAGCCCTCTAGCCCTGTAACCTGTAGCCCTGTATCCCTCTAGCCCACTAGCCCTCTAGCCCTCTAGCCCTGTAGCCCTCTAGCCCTCTAGCCCTCTAGCCCTCTAGCCCTGTAACCTGTAGCCCTGTAACCTGTAGCCCTGTAGCCTTCTAGCCCTGTAGCTCACTAGCCCTCTAGCCCTCTAGCCCTGTAACCTGTAGCCCTGTAACCTGTAGCCCTGTAACCTGTAGCCCTGTAACCTGTAGCCCTCTAGCCCTCTAGCCCTGTAGCCCTGTAACCTGTAGCCCTGTAACCTGTAGCCCTGTAGCCCTCTGGCCCTGTAACCTGTAGCCATCTAGCCCTCTAGCCCTGTAGCCCTATAGCCCTCTAGCCCTGTAGCCCTCTAGCCCTGTAGGCCTGTAGCCTGTAACCTGTAGCCCTCTAGCCCTCTAGTCCTGCACCCCCCTAGCCCTCTAGTCCTCTAGCCCTGTAGCCCTCTAGCCCTGTAGCCCTCTAGTCCTGTAGCCCTCTAGCCCTCTAGCCATCTAGCCCTGTAGCCCTCTAGCCCTGTAGCCCTCTAGCCCTCTAGCCCTGTAACCTGTAGCCCTCTAGCCCTCTAGCCCTCTAGCCCTCTAGCACTCTAGCCCTCTAGCCCTGTAACCTCTAGCCCTGTAACCTCTAGCCCTCTAGCCCTGTAACCTCTAGCCCTCTAGCCCTGTAACCTCTAGCCCTCTAGCACTCTAGCCCTGTAACCTGTAGCCCTCTAGCCCTCTAGCCCTGTAACCTCTAGCCCTCTAGCCCTGTAACCTCTAGCCCTCTAGCCCTGTAACCTGTATCCCTCTAGCCCTGTAACCTCTAGCCCTCTAGCCCTGTAACCTCTAGCCCTGTAACCTCTAGCCCTGTAACCTCTAGCCCTGTAGCCCTGTAACCTCTAGCCCTGTAGCCCTGTAACCTCTAGCCCTGTAACCTGTAACCTCTAGCGCTGTAGCCCTGTAACCTCTAGCCCTGTAGCCCTGTAACCTCTAGCCCTGTAGCCCTGTAACCTCTAGCCCTGTAGCCCTGTAACCTCTAGCCCTGTAACCTGTAACCTCTAGCCCTGTAGCCCTGTAACCTCTAGCCC
Organism: Oncorhynchus mykiss; assembly: GCF_013265735.2. Taxonomy (NCBI): domain Eukaryota; kingdom Metazoa; phylum Chordata; class Actinopteri; order Salmoniformes; family Salmonidae; genus Oncorhynchus; species Oncorhynchus mykiss. The sequence goes on along the minus strand of NC_048589.1, from coordinate 46,797,339 downwards.
TGTAACCTGTAACCTCTAGCCCTGTAGCCCTGTAACCTCTAGCCCTGTAACCTGTAACCTCTAGCCCTGTAGCCCTGTAACCTCTAGCCCTGTAACCTGTAACCTCTAGCCCTGTAACCTCTAGCCCTGTAGCCCTGTAACCTGTAGCCCTGTAGCCCTGTAACCTCTAGACCTGTAGCCCTGTAACCTCTAGCCCTGTAACCTGTAACCTCTAGCCCTGTAACCTCTAGCCCTGTAGCCCTGTAACCTCTAGCCCTGTAACCTGTAACCTATAGCGCTGTAGCCCTGTAACCTCTAGCCCTGTAGCCCTGTAACCTCTAGCCCTGTAGCCCTGTAACCTCTAGCCCTGTAACCTGTAACCTCTAGCCCTGTAGCCCTGTAACCTCTAGCCCTGTAGCCATGTAACCTCTAGCCCTGTAGCCCTGTAACCTCTAGCCCTGTAGCCCTGTAACCTCTAGCCCTGTAACCTGTAACCTCTAGCCCTGTAGCCCTGTAACCTCTAGCCCTGTAGCCCTGTAACCTCTAGCCCTGTAACCTGTAACCTCTAGCCCTGTAGCCCTGTAACCTCTAGCCCTGTAACCTCTAACCTCTAGCCATGTAGCCCTGTAACCTCTAGCCCTGTAACCTGTAACCTCTAGCCCTGTAGCCCTGTAACCTCTAGCCCTGTAATCTGTAACCTCTAGCCCTGTAGCCCTGTAACCTCTAGCCCTGTAACCTGTAACCTCTAGCCTTGTAGCCCTGTAACCTCCAGCCCTGTAGCCCTCTAGCCCTGCAGCCCTGTAACCTCTAGCCCTGTAGCCCTGTAACCTCTAGCCGTGTAACCTGTATCCTCTAGCCCTGTAACCTCTAGCCCTGCGGCCCTGTAACCTCTAGTCCCAACCTGTACCCTCTATCCCTGTAACCTGTAACCTCTAGCCCTGTAACCTCTAGCCCTGTGGCCCTGTAACCTCTAGCCCTGTAGCCCTGTAACCTATAGCCCTGTAACCTGTAACCTCTATCCCTGTAACCTCTAGCCCTGTAGCCCTGTAACCTCTAGCCCTGTAACCTGTAACCTCTAGCCCTGTAACCTCTAGCCCTGTGGCCCTGTAACCTCTAGCCCTGTAGCCATGTAACCTCTAGCCCTGTAGCCCTGTAACCTCTAGCCCTGTAGCCCTGTAACCTCTAGCCTTGTAGCCCTGTAACCTCTAGCCCTGTAGCCCTGTAACCTCTAGCCCTGTAGCCCTGTAACCTGTAGCATTGTAGCCCTGTAACCTCTAGCCCTGTAGCCCTGTAATCTCAAGCCCTGTAGCCCTGTAACCTCTAGCCCTGTAGCCCTGTAACCTCTAGCCCTGTAACCTGTAACCTCTAGCGCTGTAGCCCTGTAACCTCTAGCCCTGTAGCCCTGTAACCTCTAGCCCTGTAGCCCTCTAGCCCTGTAGCCCTCTAGCCCTGTAGCCCTCTAGCCCTCTAGTCCTGTATCCCTCTAGTCCTGTAGCCCTCTAGCCCTGTAACCTCTAGCCCTGTAACCTCTAGCCCTGTAGCCCTGTAACCTGTAGCCTTGTAGCCCTGTAACCTCTAGCCCTGTAGCCCTGTAATCTCAAGCCCTGTAGCCCTGTAACCTCTAGCCCTGTAGCCCTGTAACCTCTAGCCCTGTAACCTGTAACCTCTAGCCCTGTAGCCCTGTAACCTCTAGCCCTGTAGCCCTGTAACCTCTAGCCCTGTAGCCCTGTAACCTCTAGCCCTGTAGGATGAAATTGGGCTGCGTCTTAAATGGCACCCTACTCCCTATAGTGTACTCCCTCCCTCTCTTCCATTCTCAGAGAGAGAGACAGTAGAGAGAGAGAGTAGCGAGAGAGAGAGAGAGAGAGAGTAGCGAGAGAGAGAGAGAGAGAGAGAGTAGAGAGAGAGAGAGAGAGAGAGACAGTAGAGAGAGAGATAGAGACAGTAGAGAGAGAGAGAGACAGTAGAGAGAGACAGTAGAGAGAGAGAGAGAGAGAGAGAGAGAGAGTAGAGAGAGAGAGACAGTAGAGAGAGAGAGAGAGAGAGAGAGACAGTAGAGAGAGAGAGAGCGAGACAGTAGAGAGAGAGAAAGCAGTATGACAGACAGACAGAGAGAAGCAGTATGACTGGGACAGACAGAGAGAAAGAGTATGACTGGGACAGACAGGGAGACGCAGTATGACTGGGACAGACAGAGAGAAGCAGTATGACTGGGACTGACAGAGAGAATCAGTATGACTGAGAGAAGCAGTATGACAGACAGACAGAGAGAAGCAGTACGACTGGGACAGACAGAGAGAATCAGTATGACTGAGACAGACAGGGAGACGCAGTATGACTGGGACAGACAGAAAGAAGCAGTATGACTAGGACAGACAGAGAGAAGCAGTATGACAGACAGACAGAGAGAAGCAGTATGACTGGGACAGACAGAAAGAAGCAGTATGACTAGGACAGACAGAGAGAAGCAGTATGACAGGGACAGGAAGAAAGAAGCAGTATGACTGAGAGAAGCAGTATGACAGACAGACAGAGAGAAGCAGTATGACTGGGAGAAGCAGTATGACTGGGACAGACAGAGAGAAGCAGTATGACTGAAAGAAGCAGTATGACAGACAGACAGAGAGAAGCAGTATGACTTGGACAGACAGAGAGAAGCAGTATGACTGAGAGAATCAGTATGACAGACAGACAGAGAGAAGCAGTATGACTGGGACAGACAGAGAGAAGCAGTATGACTGGGACAGACAGAGAGAAGCAGTATGACTGAGAGAAGCAGTATGACAGACAGACAGAGAGAAGCAGTATGACTGAGACATTTAGGAAAAGTAATAAACTGATAGAGAGAGAGAGACAGTGTAGAGAGAGAGAGAGAGAGCAGTATGACTGGGACAGACAGAGAGAAGGAGTATGACTGGGACAGACAGGGAGACGCAGTATGACTGGGACAGACAGAGAGAAGCAGTATGACTGGGACTGACAGAGAGAATCAGTATGACTGAGAGAAGCAGTATGACAGACAGACAGAGAGAAGCAGTACGACTGGGACAGACAGAGAGAATCAGTATGACTGAGACAGACAGGGAGACGCAGTATGACTGGGACAGACAGAAAGAAGCAGTATGACTAGGACAGACAGAGAGAAGCAGTATGACAGACAGACAGAGAGAAGCAGTATGACTGGGACAGACAGAAAGAAGCAGTATGACTAGGACAGACAGAGAGAAGCAGTATGACTGGGACAGACAGAGAGAAGCAGTATGACTGAGAGAAGCAGTATGACAGACAGACAGAGAGAAGCAGTACGACTGGGACAGACAGAGAGAATCAGTATGACTGAGACAGACAGGGAGACGCAGTATGACTGGGACAGACAGAAAGAAGCAGTATGACTAGGACAGACAGAGAGAAGCAGTATGACTGGGACAGGCAGAAAGAAGCAGTATGACTGAGAGAAGCAGTATGACAGACAGACAGAGAGAAGCAGTATGACTGGGAGAAGCAGTATGACTGGGACAGACAGAGAGAAGCAGTATGACTGAGAGAATCAGTATGACAGACAGACAGAGAGAAGCAGTATGACTGGGACAGACAGAGAGAAGCAGTATGACTGGGACAGACAGAGAGAAGCAGTATGACTGAGAGAAGCAGTGTGACAGACAGACAGAGAGAAGCAGTATGACTGAGACAGACAAAGAGAAGCAGTATGACTGAGAAGCAGTATGACAGACAGACAGAGAGAAGCAGTATGACTGGGACAGACAGAGAGAAACAGTATGACTGAGAGAAGCAGTATGACTGACAGACAGAGAGAAGCAGTATGACTGAGACAGACAGAGAGAAGCAGTATGACTGGGACAGACAGAGAGAAACAGTATGACTGAGACAGACAGGGAGAAGCAGTATGACTGAGAGAAGCAGTATGACTGAGAGAAGCAGTATGACTGAGAGAAGCAGTATGACTGGGGGAAGCAGTATGACTGGGACAGACAGAGAGAAGCAGTATGACTGAGAGAAGCAGTATGACTGAGAGAAGCAGTATGACAGACAGACAGAGAGAAGCAGTATGACAGACAGACAGAGAGAAGCAGTATGACTGGGAGAAGCAGTATGACTGGGACAGACAGAGAGAAGCAGTATGACTGAGAGAAGCAGTATGACAGACAGACAGAGAGAAGCAGTATGACTGGGACAGACAGAGAGAAGCAGTATGACTGGGACAGATAGATAGAAGCAGTATGACTGGGAGAAGCAGTATGACTGAGACAGACAGAGAGAAGCAGTATGACTGAGAGAAGCAGATTGAAAGCAGTATGACTGGGAAAAGCAGTATGACTGAGATAAGCAGATAGACTGAGACAGACAGAGAGAAGCAGTATGACTGACAGAGAGAAGCAGTATGACTGGGACAGACAGAGAGAAGCAGTATGACTGGGGGAAGCAGTATGACAGACAGACAGAGAGAAGCAGTATGACTGAGACAGACAGAGAGAAGCAGTATGACTGGGACAGACAGAGAGAAGCAGTATGACTGGGACAGACAGAGAGGAGAAGTATGACTGGGAGAAGCAGTATGACTGAGAGAAGCAGTATGACTAAGAGAAGCAGTATGACTAAGAGAAGCAGTATGACTGGGACAGACAGAGAGAAGCAGTATGACTGAGAGAAGCAGTATGACTAAGAGAAGCAGTATGACTGGGACAGATAGAGAGAAGCAGTATGACTAAGAGAAGCAGTATGACTGGGGCAGATAGAGAGAAGCAGTATGACTAAGAGAAGCTGTATGACTGGGACAGACAGAGACAAGCAGTATGACTAAGAGAAGCAGTATGACTAAGAGAAGCAGTATGACTGGGACAGATAGAGAGAAGCAGTATGACTAAGAGAAGCAGTATGACTGGGGCAGATAGAGAGAAGCAGTATGACTAAGAGAAGCTGTATGACTGGGACAGACAGAGACAAGCAGTATGACTAAGAGAAGCAGTATGACTAAGAGAAGCAGTATGACTGGGGCAGATAGAGAGAAGCAGTATGACTAAGAGAAGCAGTATGACTGGGACAGACAGAGAGAAGCAGTATGACTGAGACAAACAAACAGGCTGCTGGTCCAGTCTCCTCTCTCCCCTGATGTCGACCCACAATAGACCGACTGGTCAGTGATGAGATTAACTACTGTCGACCCACAATAGACCGACTGGTCAGTGATGAGATTAACTACTGTCGACCCACAATAGACCGACTGGTCAGTGATGAGATTAACTACTGTCGACCCACAATAGACCGACTGGTCAGTGATCAGATTAACTACTGTCGACCCACAATAGACCGACTGGTCAGTGATCAGATTAACTATGATTGATACATAACCAGCTCAGCTCGGATCATTAGTGTGAGTTTGTGTTGCCTTCTCCAGTACTGAAACCTCATGGTTGGCCCTTACTCTCTCCTCTAAAGGTCCTCTCCTCGCTCGTAGTTGTTCATATATTTTCCATGACATTTAGCTACATTTTACCACTAAATAATTTAGTTTCCTATAATGAATTATGGTAACTATTAATTCTGCAAGAGTGTTTTATATTCTAATAGCTGAAGGTCTGTTAGATCTTTGAATGTTATAAGCATTGTTCACATTCTTGTCACTCCTCTTGGAAAGATAATCAAGTCAAGTCGGTAATAATAAACAGGCTGGATGAGCCAACAGGTCAGTAATAATAAACAGGCTGGATGAGCCAACAGGTCAGTAATAATAAACAGGATGGATGAGCCAACAGGTCAGTAATAATAAACAGGTCAGTAATAATAAACAGGCTGGATGAGCCAACAGGTCAGTAATAATAAACAGGCTGGATGAGCCAACAGGTCAGTAATAATAAACAGGCTGGATGAGCCAACAGGTCAGTAATAATAAACAGGCTGGATGAGCCAACAGGTCAGTAATAATAAACAGGCTGGATGAGCCAACAGGTCAGTAATAATAAACAGGCTGGACGAGCCAACAGGTCAGTAATAATAAACAGGCTGGATGAGCCAACAGGTCAGTAATAATAAACAGGTCAGTAATAATAAACAGGCTGGATGAGCCAACAGGTCAGTAATAATAAACAGGCTGGATGAGCCAACAGGTCAGTAATAATAAACAGGCTGGATGAGCCAACAGGTCAGTAATAATAAACAGGCTGGACGAGCCAACAGGTCAGTAATAATAAACAGGCTGGATGAGCCAACAGGTCAGTAATAATAAACAGGTCAGTAATAATAAACAGGCTGGATGAGCCAACAGGTCAGTAATAATAAACAGGCTGGATGAGCCAACAGGTCAGTAATAATAAACAGGTCAGTAATAATAAACAGGCTGGATGAGCCAACAGGTCAGTAATAATAAACAGGCTGGATGAGCCAACAGGTCAGTAATAATAAACAGGCTGGATGAGCCAACAGGTCAGTAATAATAAACAGGCTGGATGAGCCAACAGGTCAGTAATAATAAACAGGCTGGATGAGCCAACAGGTCAGTAATAATAAACAGGCTGGATGAGCCAACAGGTCAGTAATAATAAACAGGTCAGTAATAATAAACAGGCTGGATGAGCCAACAGGTCAGTAATAATAAACAGGCTGGATGAGCCAACAGGTCAGTAATAATAAACAGGTCAGTAATAATAAACAGGCTGGATGAGCCAACAGGTCAGTAATAATAAACAGGCTGGATGAGCCAACAGGTCAGTAATAATAAACAGGCTGGATGAGCCAACAGGTCAGTAATAATAAACAGGCTGGATGAGCCAACAGGTCAGTAATAATAAACAGGCTGGATGAGCCAACAGGTCAGTAATAATAAACAGGCTGGACGAGCCAACAGGTCAGTAATAATAAACAGGCTGGATGAACCAAAAGCTAAGTAATAATAAACAGGTCAGTAATAATAAACAGTCTGGATGAGCCAACAGGTCAGTAAAAATAAACAGTCTGGATGAGCCAACAGGTCAGTAATAATAAACAGGCTGGATGAGCCAACAGGTCAGTAATAATAAACAGGCTGGATGAACCAACAGGTCAGTAATAATCAAGGTCAGTAATAATAATAAACAGGCTGGATGAGCCAACAGGTCAGTAATAATAAACAGGCTGGATGAGCCAACAGGTCAGTAATAATAAACAGGCTGGATGAGCCAACAGGTCACTAATAATAAACAGGCTGGATGAGCCAACAGGTCACTAATAATAAACAGGCTGGATGAGCCAAAAGGTCAGTAATAATAAACAGGCTGGATGAGCCAACAGGTCAGTAATAATAAACAGGCTGGATGAGCCAACAGGTCAGTAATAATAAACAGGCTGGATGAGCTAACACGTCAGTAATAATAAACAGGCTGGATGAGCCAACAGGTAAGTAATAATAAACAGGCTGGATGAGCCAACAGGTCAGTAATAATAATAAACAGGCTGGGTGAGCCAACAGGTCAGTAATAATAAACAGGCTGGATGAGCCAACAGGTCAGTAATAATAAACAGGCTGGATGAGCCAACAGGTCAGTAATAATAAACAGGCTGGATGAGCCAACAGGTCATTAATAATAAACAGGCTGGACGAGCCAACAGGTCAGTAATAATAAACAGGCTGGATGAGCCAACAGGTCAGTAATAATAATAAACAGGCTGGGTGAGCCAACAGGTCAGTAATAATAAACAGGCTGGATGAGCCAACAGGTCAGTAATAATAAACAGGCTGGATGAGCCAACAGGTCAGTAATAATAAACAGGCTGGATGAGCCAACAGGTCATTAATAATAAACAGGCTGGACGAGCCAACAGGTCAGTAATAATAAACAGGCTGGATGAGCCAACAGGTCAGTAATAATAAACAGGCTGGACGAGCCAACAGGTCAGTAATAATAAACAGGCTGGATGAGCCAACAGGTCAGTAATAATAAACAGGCTGGACGAGCCAACAGGTCAGTAATAATAAACAGGCTGGTCGAGCCAACAGGTCAGTAATAATAATTAGGTCAGTAATAATAAACAGGCTGGATGAGCCAACAGGTCAGTCATAATAAACAGGCTGGATGAGCCAACAGGTCAGTAATAATAAACAGGCTGGATGAGCCAACAGGTCAGTAATAATAAACAGGCTGGATGAGCCAACAGGTCAGTAATAATAAACAGGCTGGATGAGCCAACAGGTCAGTAATAATAAACAGGCTGGATGAGCCAACAGGTCAGTAATAATAAACAGGCTGGATGAGCCAACACGTCAGTAATAATAAACAGGTTGGATGAGCCAACAGGTCAGTAATAATAAACAGTCTGGATGAGCCAACAGGTCAGTAATAATCAAGGTCAGTAATAATAAACAGGCTGGATGAGCCAACAGGTCAGTAATAATAAACAGGCTGGATGAGCCAACAGGTCAGTAATAATAAACAGGTCAGTAATAATAAACAGGTCAGTAATAATAAACAGGCTGGATGAATCAACAGGTCAGTAATAATAAACAGGCTGGATGACCCAACAGGTCAGTAATAATAAACAGGCTGGATGAGCCAACAGGTCAGTAATAATAAACAGGCTGGATGAGCCAACAGGTCAGTAATAATAAACAGGCTGGACAAGCCAACAGGTCAGTAATTTTTAACAGGCTGGACGAGCCAACAGGTCAGTAATAATAAATAGGTCAGTAATAAAAAACAGGCTGGATGAATCAACAGGTCAGTAATAATAAACAGGCTGGATGAGCCAACAGGTCAGTAATAGTAAACAGGCTGGATGAGCCAACAGGTCAGTAATAATAAACAGGCTGGACGAGCCAACAGGTCAGTAATAATAAACAGGTCAGTAATAATAAACAGGCTGGATGAGCCAACAGGTCAGTAATAATAAACAGGCTGGATGAGCCAACAGGTCAGTAATAATAAACAGGCTGGACGAGCCAACAGGTCAGTAATAATAAACAGGCTGGATGAGCCAACAGGTCAGTAATAATAAACAGGCTGGATGAGCCAACAGGTCAGTAATAATAAACAGGCTGGATGAGCCAACAGGTCAGTAATAATAAACAGGCTGGACGAGCCAACAGGTCAGTAATATTTAACAGGCTGGACGAGCCAACAGGTCAGTAATAATAAACAGGTCAGTAATAATAAACAGGTCAGTAATAATAAATAGGTCAGTAATAATAAACAGGCTGGATGAATCAACAGGTCAGTAATAATAAACAGGCTGGATGGGCCAACAGGTCAGTAATAGTAAACAGGCTGGATGAGCCAACAGGTCAGTAATAATAAACAGGCTGGACGAGCCAACAGGTCAGTAATAATAAACAGGTCAGTAATAATAAACAGGCTGGATGAGCCAACAGGTCAGTAATAATAAACAGGCTGGATGAGCCAACAGGTCAGTAATAATAAACAGGCTGGACGAGCCAACAGGTCAGTAATAATAAACAGGCTGGATGAGCCAACAGGTCAGTATTAATAAACAGGCTGGACAAGCCAACAGGTCAGTAATAATAAACAGGCTGGATGAGCCAACAGGTTATTAATAATAAACAGGCTGTATGGGTCATTAATAAAAACAGGTCAGTAATAAAATGAGATACCACCTGGAGCTTCTCCCCTGACACATAGACATCTGGTTCAGTAGCATCTGTTGCCCCCTTTGTAAAGAGCATGCAAACAGTTTTTTTCACATTGAGATGCAAACACGAGTCACTGAGCCACTTTGTAACCTGGACCATTACAGTAGTGAGTTCTTGTGCAGCTTGTTGTTTACTCTTTGCATGCACATATATCACTGTATCATCTGCATACATTTTAACTTCAGACCCAGTACAGACAGAAGGCAGATCATTAATGTACAGGCTGAACAGGAGGGGCCCCAGTATTGACCCTTGGGGCATGCCCACATCATAGCTAAGAGTGGGCGACAGCTCATTGCTCACTCTGACACACAGAGTTCTGCCTTCAAGGTATGCTTTCATCCATCTCAAGGCATCGGGGGAAAAGTTGAACTTGGAAAATTTTGTGATGAGAATCTCATGGTTAACAGTACCAAAAGCCTTCCTTAGGTCCAGAAACACAGCCCCAACAACAACTGTGTCCATCTTGGACTTCACATTGTCCAGAAGAAAGCAGTTGGCCGTTTCTGTGGAGTGTTTCGCTCTGAAGCCAAGCTGCATGGAATGTAATGTGGAGGGGCTGTTGTTGAGGTGGGCAATCAGTTATTCTGCTACACACTTTTCAGCAACCTTTGACACCACAGGTCAGCAGGGTCGCCTGATTTAAAGATGGCCGTTATTATGGCCGACTTCCATACCCTTGGAAACACCCCCAGACCAATAGATGTGTTGGTGTCCTTAGTAATGAGGCCAATGAGTGACTATTTGTAGTTTATAAGAAAGGTAGAGTCCAGCCCAAACACATCTTTGGCTTTAGAGTTCTTTAGTGAGCTAATCACCTTGTTCACCTTTGACTCAGAAACCTCCCTTATGATGAAGACAGGTTGAGCGTCATTCACTAGCACTGAGCCCAAGAATCCAGTGGAGGGGTTCTGTGTCAGTACCCTGACAGAGTCAACAAAGTAGGAATTGAAGGCTATTGCTATTTCGACTGCATCCTGTGTTAGATTGTTATTCACCATGATTTCTAGTCTTTTTGCAGTGTTACTATGGTCTTTCCCTGTTAACTTTTTTAGATTCTCCCAGATCAGTTTAGAATTTCCCTTTGCTTCACCAATTATGTTAATAAAAAAGTTTGCCTTGGCCTGTCTGATTTCTTTCATCACCTTATTTCTCAACATGGTAAACCTACGTCTGTCATGCTCTAATTTGGATCTTAGGGCTATTTTTAGAGCATAATCTCGTTCTTTCATCAATTTCCAGATTTCTCCATTTAGCCAAGGAAGAGGGCTCTTCTGGCCATTTGATTTGATTTTCTTTAGGAAGCCATTTATTGTAGTCTGGATTGTGGATAAAAAAACCTGACTATCAGCTTCCACATCTGTATAGGACAAGAGATCATTCCAGTTCATTCCCTTAATTGTGTTTTCAAAATGTGTTTAATTCACTCTTAGGTATTCTTAGTTGATCCGGCTATCTAACAGAAGAGAGGTTAAACCTGCTCTTAGACAGCTTTCTGGCTATAAGTGTCAGATTATGATCAGACAGCCCAGTAACCATATTGAATGATTTAGTCTCTCTGGTTTATTACTGAACACCAAATCAGTCTGTGTTTTAGAGCAACAAGTCACCCTGGTTGGCCCTTTAACTAGCTGTGTAAGGTCAAAGGTATTAGTGATCCGTTTGAGGGTTTTCCTACAACACTTGTCTTCATAATTAATGTTACAATCTCCCATTAAGATGACCTCTTTCCCAAAATCACATTCCCTAAGCATCTTTCTTTGATTTCATTATTAATTAGTCGTTGGCTCTCACTAAAAAGATAGGCCCACAAACGTTAGGCTTGTAAAATTAACAATGGTATTACATTTAGTCCAATGAATGAATAAAAAGGCCTAGGAGTAGGAGACTATTCGGTTATGCAGCCCTCCCCGTACCTCTCTGATTCAGGTTAAATGAGGAAGACACATTTCAGTTGAAGGCATTCAGTTCTACAACTGACCAGGTATCCCACATTTCCTTTCCCTAATTGTTCCATTTGGACGTGTAGCCCAAATATCCACTACAGCTCTCAGACTGACTGGGGAGAGGGGTCTCATGTAGAGGATGATGTGCCATGGCCTACAGCAACCTAATATCTGTGAAGATGGGAGATGAACGCGGCTGAAGACCGTAGCTCAGTAGCATGGTACAGTGAGGTTGGTGAAGCAGCGTTGTAGAGCAGTCGGGTGAAGGAAGGGTAGTTTTGCCCTGTGTGAAACGCCACATTCACCAGAGAACAGAGGTTGCAATCATTTTACTTTATAGATCCTAAAATACTCATTTTAGAGTGTAGATGTACACAACCGTAATTAACTGAATATTTACTCAGGCTATTTATAACAAAAACATTGTTTCCCAACCTTGACAAAATATGACTTGTATTTGGCCTATTGATCATGATGAACCAAATCCAAACTGCAATAGATCACTTTTGTTATCAGGGGTAGGCCGTCATTGTAAATAGGAATTTGTTCTTAACTGACTTGCCTAGTTAAATACAAGTTGAATATATAAATATATAAATGAAAATCACGGTCTGTAGCAGCCTGTTCAGTTCTGTAACAGTCAACTATAACTATCAGATAGAAGCGTGGGTGGGTCTCCAGGGTTCCAACACAGTATTAAAGTACATTTATGCTTGATCAAGTTCGTGCTTGGTGAATCCTTATGGAGGGTGTGACGCAATTGCGGAGCCTCTGGAGGCACGCAGAGGCCAAATTGAGTTTGGTACCGCTTTACCCCGCGCCTCCCAAATTGTATAACAATGCTATGGGTTCTGCATAACTCCTTATAGCTCTGCATCATTGGTTGAAGGTAAGTAGGGCGGGAGGTCCTACATAAACACCAATTCACTTCCTTGACAACTTCCTTCACAACAGCTCTGCTCAGCAAAGGGAGAAGTATACATGGCCTGACTCCTGCGGGGGCCGTATCGCAGTAAATGGTGCACGGCCACTGCTGACATCAGATTGACCATGTGCGACCTTTTAGCCTACAGCACGGCAGTTTATCGTGGTCCCCATAGCGCACCTGTGCGTCCAGAGGAGACAGCGGTGAACACTGACAGACAGACCCGCTCTCTGCAGCACCTGTCCGGGGGCCGGGCCACGGGGGACCGGGAACAAAAGAGCTCTGATAGCAGGAAGCTCATCCTGAGACGCTCAGCTCTCTATACGCTCACATACCAGGTTTAAATTATGTTATGGATGCCGATGGTAACAACAGTCCAACTGGTTTTTAGTCAACCAACCTGTCTGTCTAACTCTCGAAGGCTATAATCAAGGAAGTGCTGCTCGCATTAAGTCGGCTCCAATATTCACCCAACTTTCTCTCTTATATCGTAACAACAATATAATTATAACAATAATAATAGTAATAGTAATCAAATCATATGCAATCGGTCTTACCCAAGGAGTGTGATCCTTTCTGTGTAATTCCGTTTTGACAGCGATCCTTTATAAGAGTTAATTATCACCATAAAAATAAACAAAACTTTTCCTCAAAACTGCTCCAAAAACACTATATATGTACATCCGCATAGAAGTGTCGTAGTTGTAATATTATGCAGTTCTAAAATCAAATCCCAACAAGCAGCCTGCCTGAGCCCTCTTCCACCCGGGCAGAGAGATATCCCCCCGAAACGATCTCTTCAGTCTTCAAGTCTAAATCCTTTTGCAACCGCGTCGTGTTCAGCTGTTGTATCCAGTGAGTGACTATATAATCCACATTATTTAATCATCTCTCATCTCTCTCTGAACTGGTCAGTTCCGTAAGGACCAGGTCGGGACCGGGAGAGAAGGATCAGCTCGTTCCGCTCTGCTCCACAGTGTTAATGTCTGCTGCCTCCAGACTCTGGACTGGAACTGCTGTCTGGTTGTTGGTGAAGTACAGCTCGAGTCCCACGCGGCGCTGCGCAGTGTACCTGATCCTACTGACTGACTGACGCGGGAGATAAAAGCAGCCTCTGCTTCGAGATGTCTTTCTCTCTGTGGCGATGTGCAAGAGCTTCTGGTGTCGCCTGCCAGTACGCTCGAGGCTTTCAGCAGATCAGCAAGTCGGGAATGTTCTGGGGGAGAGTTGGAGACGAGGAGGAAGGCGCCTCCCACCATCTCTTCTAGAATACAATCAATGGTCGTTATTGGATTGTCTGTCCAGGCAGATAATCTACACTCACTCGACACACACTAGGTGCTCTTACAGCACAGGAGGCTGCTGAGGGAAGGATGGCTTATAATAATGGCCGGAACAACGCACACGGAATGGCATCAAACACCTGGAAACGATGTATTTGATGTATGTGATACCATTCCACCTATTCTGCTTCACTCATTACCATGAGCCCGTTCTCCCCAAAAAAGGTGCCACCAACCTCGTGTCTTATCGACTACAACACTGAAACTAAGAAATATAGAATAATATAGACTCTTTAAGATGTATCGTTTTAGATATATGTCTGGGGAGAGGCTTGCTAAAACTTCCAATCCAATGTTGTTACACTCAAAAGAGATATAGAGAGCAGTACATGTAAATCATGTGGAATATTGCATCTAAAACAAAGGGACTCATCACTGTGGCAATATCCTGGAAAATAAAAATATCTGTACAGGAGGTAATGGCTAATAAAAGGAGTTCACCCTGTAGGTAATACAATGAAGCAATTCACTATAGGTAATCAATACAATTAATCTATTCACTATAAGTAATTTATACAAATAATCTATTCACTATAGGTCATCTATAGCATGTGGCTATTCACTATAGGTAATCTACAAAGAAGCTATTCACTATTTTAATCTCTACAAAGAATCTATTCACTATCGGAAATCTATAGCAAGAAGCTGTTCACTATAGGTACTCTACATAGAAGCTATTCACTATAGGTAATCTACATAGAATCTATTCACTATAGGTAATCTATACCATGAAGCTATTCACTATAGGTAATCTATACCATGAAGCTATTCACTATAGGTAATCTATACCATGAAGCTATTCACTATAGGTAATCTACATAGAAGCTATTCACTATATGAACTCTACCAATAAGCTATTCACTATAGGTAATCTATAGCATTAAACTATTCACTTTAGGTAATCCAAAAAAATATATTCGCTCTAGTTAATCTATAGCATGAAGATCTTCACTATAGGTAATCTACAAAGAAGCTATTCACTATAGGTAATAAATCAAAATAAACTTTGCACTATTGTAATCTATACAATGAAGCTTTTCACTATAGGTAATCTATACAGTGAAGCTTTTCACTATAGGTAATCTATACAGTGAAGCTTTTCACTATAGGTAATCTATACAGTGAAGCTTTTCACTATAGGTAATCTATACAGTGAAGCTGATAACTACAGTTCATCTATACAAAGAAGCTATTCACCATAAATCATCTATAGCATGAAGCTGTTCACTGTAGGTAATCTATACAAAGAAGCTATTCACTATAGGTAATCTATACCATGAAACTATTCACTATATGAACTCTACCAATAAGACATTCACTATAAGTAATCTATAGTATTAAACTATTCACTTTAGGTAATCTACAGAGAAGCTGTTCACTATTGGTAATCTATGCCATGAAGCTATTCACCATAAATCATCTATAGCATGAAGCTGTTCACTGTAGGTAATCTATACAAAGAAGCTATTCACTATAGGTAATCTATACCATGAAACTATTCACTATATGAACTCTACCAATAAGACATTCACTATAAGTAATCTATAGTATTAAACTATTCACTTTAGGTAATCTACAGAGAAGCTGTTCACTATTGGTAATCTATGCCATGAAGCTATTCACCATAAATCATCTATAGCATGAAGCTGTTCACTGTAGGTAATCTATACAAAGAAGCTATTCACTATAGGTAATCTATACCATGAAACTATTCACTATATGAACTCTACCAATAAGACATTCACTATAAGTAATCTATAGTATTAAACTATTCACTTTAGGTAATCTACAGAGAAGCTGTTCACTATTGGTAATCTATGCCATGAAGCTATTCACCATAAATCATCTATAGCATGAAGCTGTTCACTGTAGGTAATCTATACAAAGAAGCTATTCACTATAGGTAATCTATACAATTAATCTATTCACTATAGTTAATCTATACAAAGAAGCTATTCACTATTGGTTATCTATACAATTAATCTATTCACTATAGTTAATCTATACCATGAAGCTATTCACCATAGGTCATCTGTAGCATGAAGCTGTTCACTATAGGAAGTCTACAAATAAGTTGTTCACTGTAGGTAATCTATACAAAGAATCTATTCACTATAGGTAATCTACATAGAAGCTATTCACTATAGGTAATCTACATAGAAGCTATTCATTATAGGTAATCTACATAGAAGCTATTCACCATAGGTAATCTACATAGAAGCTATTCACCATAGGAAATCTATAGCATGAAGCTATTAACTATAGGTAATCTACAAAGAAGCTATTCACTCTAGGTATTCTTTTCAGATAAGCTTTTACCTATAGTTAATATAGACCATTTAAACTCTTCACTATAGGTAATCTATAATACAACTATTCATTATTGGTAATCTATACAAATAATCTATTCACTATAGGTAATCTATAGCATGAAGCTATTCACTACAGGTAATCTACGAAGAAGTTATTCACTGTTGGTAATCTATACCGTTAACCTATAGTGAAGAGTTTATCTACATTTAACCTATTAATTATTGGTAATCTATATAAAAAATCTATTCACTATAGGTAATCTATAGCATGAAGCTCTTCACTACAGGTCATCTACAATGAAACTATTCACTATAGGTAATCTGAAAGAAGCTATTCACCATAGGTAATAAATAAAAATAAGCTATTCACTATAGGTCATCTGAAAGAAGCTATTCACTATAGGTAATAAATAAAAATAAGGTATTCACTATAGGTAATCTACAATGAAGGTACTCACTATAGGTAATCTACAATGAAGGTACTCACTATAGGTAATCTACAATGAAGGTACTCACTATAGGTAATCTACAATGAAGGTACTCACTATAGGTAATCTACAATGAAGGTACTCACTATAGGTAATCTACAATGAAGGTACTCACTATAGGTAATCTACAATGGAGGTACTCACTATAGGTAATCTACAATGAAGGTACTCACTATAGGTAATCTACAATGAAGGTACTCACTATAGGTAATCTACAATGAAGGTACTCACTATAGGTAATCTACAATGAAGGTACTCACTATAGGTAATCTACAATGAAGGTACTCACTATAGGTAATTTATTTAGTATGGTCAGGGCGTGAGTTGGGGTGGGCAGTCTATGTTTGTTTTTCTATGATTTGGGGATTTGTATGTTTCGGCCTCGTATGGTTCTCAATCAAAGGCAGGTGTCATTAGTTGTCTCTGATTGAGAATCACACTTAGGAAGCCTGGGTGCACTGTTTGTTTGTGGGTGACTGTCTGTTAGTTGCTTGTGTTCAGCACAGGTCTCATTTATAGCTTCACGGTCGTTTTATGTTTATTGTTTTTGTATAGTTTGTATTCAGTGTTTTCTTTTATTAAATATTCATCATGAACACATACCACGTCGCATTTTGGTCCTCTGATCCTTCTCGCCTCTCCTCTTCAGATGAAGAGGAGGACGACCGTGACATATACAAAGAAGCTATTCACTATAGGTAATCTATAGCATGAAGCTATTCACTATAGGTAATCTATAGCATGATGCTATTCACTATAGGTAATCTATAGCATGAAGCTATTCACTATAGGTAATCTATAGCATGATGCTATTCACTATAGGAAATCTACAAAGAAGCTATTCACTATTAGAAAACTATACAATTGATCTATTCGCTATAGGTAAACTATCATGGTTGTGGGCGGAGCAGTTGCCGTACCAGGCGGTGATACAGCCCGACAGGATGCTCTCGATTGTGCATCTGTAGAAGTTTGTGAGTGCTTTTGGTGACAAGCCAAATTTCTTCAGCCTCCTGAGGTTGAAGAGGCGCTGCTGCGCCTTCTTCACGATGCTGTCTGTGTGAGTGGACCAATTCAGCTTGTCTGTGATGTGTACGCCGAGGAACTTAAAACTTACTACCCTCTCCACTACTGTTCCATCGATGTGGATAGGGGGGTGTTTCCTCTGCTGTTTTCTGAAGTCCACAATCATCTCCTTAGTTTTGTTGACGTTGAGTGTGAGGTTATTTTCCTGACACCACACTCCGAGGGCCCTCACCTCCTCCCTGTAGGCCGTCTCGTCATTGTTGGTAATCAAGCTTACCACTGTTGTGTCGTCCGCAAACTTGATGATTGAGTTGGAGGCGTGCGTGGCCACGCAGCCGTGGGTGAACAGGGAGTACAGGAGAGGGCTCAGAACCACCCTTGTGGGGCCCCAGTGTTGAGGATCAGCGGGGTGGAGATGTTGTTGCCTACCCTGACCACCTGGGGGCGGCCCGTCAGGAAGTCCAGTACCCAGTTGCACAGGGCGCGGTCGAGGCCCAGGGTCTATGGTGTTAAATGCCGAGCTGTAGTCGATGAACAGCATTCTCACATAGGTATTCCTCTTGTCCAGATGGGTTAGGGCAGTGTGCAGTGTGGTTGAGATTGCATCGTCTGTGGACCTATTTGGGCGGTAAGCAAATTGGAGTGGGTCTAGGGTGTCAGGTAGGGTGGAGGTGATATGGTCCTTGACTAGTCTCTCAAAGCACTTCATGATGACGGAAGTGAGTGCTACGGGGCGGTAGTCGTTTAGCTCAGTTACCTTAGCTTTCTTGGGAACAGGAACAATGGTGGCCCTCTTGAAGCATGTGGGAACAACAGACTGGGATAGGGATATTCAATAGGATTGAATATGTCCGTAAACACACCAGCCAGCTGGTCTGCGCATGATCTGAGGGCGCGGCTGGGGATGCCGTCTGGGCCTGCAGCCTTGCGAGGGTTGACACATTTAAATGTTTTCCTCACGTCGGCTGCAGTGAAGGAGAGTCCGCATGTTTTAGTTACGGGCCGTGTCAGTGGCACTGTATTGTCCTCAAAGCGGGCAAAAAAGTTATTTAGTCTTGCTGGGAGCAAGACATCCTGGTCCGTGACGGGGCTGGTTTTCTTTTTGTAATCCGTGATTGACTGTAGACCCTGCCACATGCCTCTTGTGTCTGAGCCGTTGAATTGAGATTCTACTTTGTCTCTATACTGACGCTTAGCTTGTTTGATTGCCTTGCGGAGGGAATAGCTACACTGTTTGTATTCGGTCATGTTTCCGGTCACCTTGTCCTGATTAAAAGCAGTGGTTCGCGCTTTCAGTTTCACGTGAATGCTGGCATCAATCCACAGTTTCTGGTTTGGAAATGTTTTAATCGTTGCTATGGGAACGACATCTTCAACGCACGTTCTAATGAACCCGCTCACCGAATCAGCGTATTCGTCAATGTTGTTGTTTGATGCAATACGAAACATATCCCAGTCCACGTGATGGAAGCAGTCTTGGAGCCTGGAATCAGCTTGGTCGGACCAGCGTTGAACAGACCTCAGCGTGGGAGCCTCTTGTTTTAGTTTCTGTCTGTAGGCAGTGATCAACAAAATGGAGTCGGGGCAGGGGCAGGGGGGCAGGGCCTTATATGCGTTGCGGAAGTTAGAATAGCAATGATCCAAGGTTTTTCCAGCCCTGGTTGCGCAATCGATATGCTGATACAATTTAGGGAGTCTTGTTTTCAGATTAGCCTTGTTAAAATCCCCAGCTACAAGGAATGCAGCCTCAGGTTATATGGATTCCAGTAATCCCCAGCTATATGGATTCCAGTAATCCCCAGCTATATGGATTCCAGTAATCCCCAGCTATATGGTTTCCAGTTTGCAAAGAGTAAAATAAAGTTTGTTCAGAGCCATCGATGTGTCTGCTTGGGGGGGAATATATACGGCTGTGATTATAATCGAAGAGAATTCCCTTGGTAGATAATGCGGTCGACATTTGATTGTGAGGAATTCTAAATCAGGTGAACAGAAGGACTTGAGTTCCTGTATGTTGTTGTGGCCACACCACGTCACGTTAACCATGAAGCATACGCCCCCGCACCTCTTCTTACCGGAAAGATGTTTGTTTCTGTTGGCGCGATGCGTGGAGAAACCAGCTGGTTGCACCGACTCCGATAGCGTCTCTCCAGTGAGCCATGTTTCCGTGAAGCAAAGAACGTTACAGTCTCTGATGTCCCTCTGGAATGCTACCCTTGCTCGGATTTCATCAGCCTTGTTGTCAAGAGACTGGACATTGGCGAGAAGAATGCTAGGGAGTGGTGCACAATGTGCCCGTCTCCGGAGTCTGACCAGAAGACCGCTTCGTTTCCCCCTTTTACGAAGTCGTTTTTTTGGGTTGCCGGCTGGGATCCATTCCGTTGTCCTGGGTGAAAGGCAGAACACAGGATCCGCTTCGCAAAAGTCATATTCTTGGTCGTACTGATGGTGAGTTGACGCTGCTCTTATGTTCAGTAGTTCTTCTCGACTGTATGTAATGAAACCTAAGATGACCTGGGGTACCAATGTAAGAAATAACACGTAAAAAAACAAAAAACTGCAAAGTTTCCTAGGAACGCGAAGCGAGGCGGCCATCTCTGTCGGCGCCGGAAGTCAGAGAGGTAGAGGTAGTAGTCCTACTGAAACATTGGTAAGAGGTAGTAGGTCTACTGAAACATTGATAAGAGGTAGTAGGTCCTACTGAAACATTGGTAAGAGGTAGTAGGTCTACTGAAACATTGATAAGAGGTAGTAGGTCTACTGAAACATTGATAAGAGGTAGTAGGTCCTACTGAAACATTGGTAAGAGGTAGTAGGTCTACTGAAACATTGATAAGGTAATAGATCTACAGAAACATTGATAAGAGGTAGTAGGTCTACTGAAACATTGATAAGGTAATAGATCTACAGAAACATTGATAAGAGGTAGTAGTCCTACTGAAACATTGATAAGAGGTAGTAGGTCTACTTAAACATTGGTAAGAGGTAGTAGGTCCTACTGAAACATTGATAAGGTAATAGATCTACAGAAACATTGATAAGAGGTAGTAGGTCTACTGAAACATTGATAAGGTAATAGATCTACAGAAACATTGATAAGAGGTAGTAGTCCTACTGAAACATTGATAAGAGGTAGTAGGTCCTACTGAAACATTGGTAAGAGGTAGTAGGTCCTACTGAAACATTGATAAGGTAAAAGATCTACAGAAACATTGATAAGAGGTAGTAGGTCTACTGAAACATTGATAAGAGGTAGTAGGTCTACTGAAACATTGATAAGAGGTAGTAGGTCCTACTGAAACATTGGTAAGAGGTAGTAGGTCCTACTGAAACATTGATAAGGTAATAGATCTACAGAAACATTGATAAGAGGTAGTAGGTCTACTGAAACATTGATAAGGTAATAGATCTACAGAAACATTGATAAGAGGTAGTAGTCCTACTGAAACATTGATAAGAGGTAGTAGGTCCTACTGAAACATTGGTAAGAGGTAGTAGGTCCTACTGAAACATTGATAAGGTAATAGATCTACAGAAACATTGATAAGAGGTAGTAGGTCTACTGAAACATTGATAAGGTAATAGATCTACAGAAACATTGATAAGAGGTAGTAGTCCTACTGAAACATTGATAAGAGGTAGTAGGTCTACTGAAACATTGGTAAGAGGTAGTAGGTCCTACTGAAACATTGATAAGGTAATAGATCTACAGAAACATTGATAAGAGGTAGTAGGTCTATTGAAACATTGGTAAGAGGTAGTAGGTCCTACTGAAACATTGATAAGGTAATAGATCTACAGAAACATTGATAAGAGGTAGTAGGTCTACTGAAACATTGATAAGGTAATAGATCTACAGAAACATTGATAAGAGGTAGTAGTCCTACTGAAACATTGATAAGAGGTAGTAGGTCTACTGAAACATTGATAAGAGGTAGTAGGTCCTACTGAAACATTGGTAAGAGGTAGTAGGTCTACTGAAACATTGATAAGAGGTAGTAGGTCTACTGAAACATTGATAAGAGGTAGTAGGTCCTACTGAAACATTGGTAAGAGGTAGTAGGTCCTACTGAAACATTGATAAGGTAATAGATCTACAGAAACATTGATAAGAGGTAGTAGGTCTACTGAAACATTGATAAGGTAATAGATCTACAGAAACATTGATAAGAGGTAGTAGTCCTACTGAAACATTGATAAGAGGTAGTAGGTCTACTGAAACATTGGTAAGAGGTAGTAGGTCCTACTGAAACATTGATAAGGTAATAGATCTACAGAAACATTGATAAGAGGTAGTAGGTCTATTGAAACATTGATAAGGTAATAGATCTACAGAAACATTGATAAGAGGTAGTAGGTCTACTGAAACATTGATAAGAGGTAGTAGTCCTACTGAAACATTGATAAGAGGTAGTAGGTCTACTGAAACACTGATAAGAGGTAGTAGGTCCTACTGAAACATTGATAAGGTAATAGATCTACAGAAACATTGATAAGAGGTAGTAGGTCTACTGAAACATTGATAAGGTAATAGATCTACAGAAACATTGATAAGAGGTAGTAGTCCTACTGAAACATTGATAAGAGGTAGTAGGTCCTACTGAAACATTGGTAAGAGGTAGTAGGTCCTACTGAAACATTGATAAGGTAAAAGATCTACAGAAACACTGATAAGAGGTAGTAGGTCTACTGAAACATTGATAAGAGGTAGTAGGTCTACTGAAACATTGATAAGAGGTAGTAGGTCCTACTGAAACATTGGTAAGAGGTAGTAGGTCCTACTGAAACATTGATAAGGTAATAGATCTACAGAAACATTGATAAGAGGTAGTAGGTCTACTGAAACATTGATAAGGTAATAGATCTACAGAAACATTGATAAGAGGTAGTAGTCCTACTGAAACATTGATAAGAGGTAGTAGGTCTACTGAAACATTGGTAAGAGGTAGTAGGACTACTGAAACATTGATAAGGTAATAGATCTACAGAAACATTGATAAGAGGTAGTAGTCCTACTGAAACATTGATAAGAGGTAGTAGGTCCTACTGAAACATTGGTAAGAGGTAGTAGGTCCTACTGAAACATTGATAAGGTAATAGATCTACAGAAACATTGATAAGAGGTAGTAGGTCTACTGAAACATTGATAAGAGGTAGTAGGTCTACTGAAACATTGATAAGAGGTAGTAGGTCCTACTGAAACATTGGTAAGAGGTAGTAGGTCCTACTGAAACATTGATAAGGTAATAGATCTACAGAAACATTGATAAGAGGTAGTAGGTCTACTGAAACATTGATAAGGTAATAGATCTACAGAAACATTGATAAGAGGTAGTAGTCCTACTGAAACATTGATAAGAGGTAGTAGGTCTACTGAAACATTGGTAAGAGGTAGTAGGTCCTACTGAAACATTGATAAGGTAATAGATCTACAGAAACATTGATAAGAGGTAGTAGGTCTATTGAAACATTGGTAAGAGGTAGTAGGTCCTACTGAAACATTGATAAGGTAATAGATCTACAGAAACATTGATAAGAGGTAGTAGGTCTATTGAAACATTGATAAGGTAATAGATCTACAGAAACATTGATAAGAGGTAGTAGGTCTACTGAAACATTGATAAGAGGTAGTAGTCCTACTGAAACATTGATAAGAGGTAGTAGGTATACTGAAACACTGATAAGAGGTAGTAGGTCCTACTGAAACATTGATAAGGTAATATATCTACAGAAACATTGATAAGAGGTAGTAGGTCTACTGAAACATTGATAAGGTAATAGATCTACAGAAACATTGATAAGAGGTAGTAGTCCTACTGAAACATTGATAAGAGGTAGTAGGTCCTACTGAAACATTGGTAAGAGGTAGTAGGTCCTACTGAAATATTGATAAGTTAATAGATCTACAGAAACATTGATAAGAGGTAGTAGGTCTACTGAAACATTGATAAGGTAATAGATCTACAGAAACATTGATAAGAGGTAGTAGTCCTACTGAAACATTGATAAGAGGTAGTAGGTCTACTGAAACATTGGTAAGAGGTAGTAGGTCCTACTGAAACATTGATAAGGTAATAGATCTACAGAAACATTGATAAGAGGTAGTAGGTCTATTGAAACATTGGTAAGAGGTAGTAGGTCCTACTGAAACATTGATAAGGTAATAGATCTACAGAAACATTGATAAGAGGTAGTAGGTCTATTGAAACATTGATAAGGTAATAGATCTACAGAAACATTGATAAGAGGTAGTAGGTCTACTGAAACATTGATAAGAGGTAGTAGTCCTACTGAAACATTGATAAGAGGTAGTAGGTCTACTGAAACACTGATAAGAGGTAGTAGTCCTACTGAAACATTGATAAGAGGGAGTAGGTCCTACTGAAACATTGATAAGAGGTAGTAGTCCTACTGAAACATTGATAAGAGGTAGTAGGTCCTACTGAAACATTGATAAGAGGTAGTAGTCCTACTGAAACATTGATAAGAGGTAGTAGGTCTACTGAAACATTGATAAGAGGTAGTAGGTCTACTGAAACATTGATAAGAGGTAGTAGGTCCTACTGAAACATTGATAAGGTAATAGATCTACAGAAACATTGATAAGAGGTAGTAGGTCTATTGAAACATTGATAAGAGGTAGTAGGTCAACTGAAACATTGATAAGAGGTAGTAGGTCCTACTGAAACATTGATAAGGTAATAGATCTACAGAAACATTGATAAGAGGTAGTAGGTCTACTGAAACATTGATAAGGTAATAGATCTACAGAAACATTGATAAGAGGTAGTAGGTCTACTGAAACATTGATAAGAGGTAGTAGTCCTACTGAAACATTGATAAGAGGTAGTAGGTCTACTGAAACATTGATAAGAGGTAGTAGGTACTACTGAAACATTGATAAGAGGTAGTAGGTCTACTGAAACATTGATAAGAGGTAGTAGTCCTACTGAAACATTGATAAGAGGTAGTAGGTCTACTGAAACATTGATACGAGGTAGTAGGTACTACTGAAACATTGATAAGAGGTAGTAGGTCTACTGAAACATTGATAAGAGGTAGTAGGTACTACTGAAACATTGATAAGAGGTAGTAGGTCTACTGAAACATTGATAAGAGGTAGTAGTCCTACTGAAACATTGATAAGGTAATATATCTACAGAAACATTGATAAGAGGTAGTAGGTCTACTGAAACATTGATAAGGTAATAGATCTACAGAAACATTGATAAGAGGTAGTAGTCCTACTGAAACATTGATAAGAGGTAGTAGGTCCTACTGAAACATTGGTAAGAGGTAGTAGGTCCTACTGAAATATTGATAAGTTAATAGATCTACAGAAACATTGATAAGAGGTAGTAGGTCTACTGAAACATTGATAAGGTAATAGATCTACAGAAACATTGATAAGAGGTAGTAGTCCTACTGAAACATTGATAAGAGGTAGTAGGTCTACTGAAACATTGGTAAGAGGTAGTAGGTCCTACTGAAACATTGATAAGGTAATAGATCTACAGAAACATTGATAAGAGGTAGTAGGTCTATTGAAACATTGGTAAGAGGTAGTAGGTCCTACTGAAACATTGATAAGGTAATAGATCTACAGAAACATTGATAAGAGGTAGTAGGTCTATTGAAACATTGATAAGGTAATAGATCTACAGAAACATTGATAAGAGGTAGTAGGTCTACAGAAACATTGATAAGAGGTAGTAGTCCTACTGAAACATTGATAAGAGGTAGTAGGTCTACTGAAACACTGATAAGAGGTAGTAGTCCTACTGAAACATTGATAAGAGGGAGTAGGTCCTACTGAAACATTGATAAGAGGTAGTAGTCCTACTGAAACATTGATAAGAGGTAGTAGGTCCTACTGAAACATTGATAAGAGGTAGTAGTCCTACTGAAACATTGATAAGAGGTAGTAGGTCTACTGAAACATTGATAAGAGGTAGTAGGTCTACTGAAACATTGATAAGAGGTAGTAGGTCCTACTGAAACATTGATAAGGTAATAGATCTACAGAAACATTGATAAGAGGTAGTAGGTCTATTGAAACATTGATAAGAGGTAGTAGGTCAACTGAAACATTGATAAGAGGTAGTAGGTCCTACTGAAACATTGATAAGGTAATAGATCTACAGAAACATTGATAAGAGGTAGTAGGTCTACTGAAACATTGATAAGGTAATAGATCTACAGAAACATTGATAAGAGGTAGTAGGTCTACTGAAACATTGATAAGAGGTAGTAGTCCTACTGAAACATTGATAAGAGGTAGTAGGTCTACTGAAACATTGATAAGAGGTAGTAGGTACTACTGAAACATTGATAAGAGGTAGTAGGTCTACTGAAACATTGATAAGAGGTAGTAGTCCTACTGAAACATTGATAAGAGGTAGTAGGTCTACTGAAACATTGATACGAGGTAGTAGGTACTACTGAAACATTGATAAGAGGTAGTAGGTCTACTGAAACATTGATAAGAGGTAGTAGGTACTACTGAAACATTGATAAGAGGTAGTAGGTCTACTGAAACATTGATAAGAGGTAGTAGTCCTACTGAAACATTGATAAGAGGTAGTAGGTCTATTGAAACATTGATAAGGTAATAGATCTACAGAAACATTGATAAGAGGTAGTAGGTCTACTGAAACATTGATAAGAGGTAGTAGTCCTACTGAAACATTGATAAGAGGTAGTAGGTCTACTGAAACATTGATAAGAGGTAGTAGGTCTACAGAAACATTGATAAGGTAATAGATCTACAGAAACATTGATAAGATGTAGTAGTGTGTTGTCTGAATCAATGATAACAGAGTACAGTGCCTTGCAAAAGTATTCGCCCCCCTTGAACTTTGCGACCTTTTGCCACATTTTATGCTTCAAACATAAAGATATAAAACTGAATTTTTTTGTGAAGAATCAACAACAAGTGGGACACAATCATGAAGTGGAACGACATTTATTGGATATTTCAAACTTTTTTAACAAATCAAAAACTGAAAAATTGGGCGTGCAAAATTATTCAGCCCCTTTACTTTCAGTGCAGCAAACTCTCTCCAGAAGTTCAGTGAGGATCTCTGAATGATCCAATGTTTACCTAAATGACTAATGATGATAAATACAATCCACCTGTGTGTAATCAAGTCTCTGTATAAATGCACCTGCACTGTGATAGTCTCAGAGGTCCGTTAAAAGCGCAGCATCATGAAGAACAAGGAACACACCAGGCAGCTCCGAGATACTGTTGTGAAGAAGTTTAAAGCCGGATTTGGATACAAAAATATTTCCCAAGCTTTAAACATCCCAAGGAGCACTGTGCACGCGATAATATTGAAATGGAAGGAGTATCAGACCACTGCAAATCTACCAAGACCTGGCCGTCCCTCTAAACTTTCAGCTCATACAAGGAGAAGACTGATCAGAGATGCAGCCAAGAGGCCCATGATCACTCTGGATGAACTGCAGAGATCTACAGCTGAGGTGGGAGACTCTGTCCATAGGACAACAATCAGTCGTATATTGCACAAATCTGTCCTTTATGGAAGAGTGGCAAGAAGAAAGCCATTTCTTAAAGATATCCATAAAAAGTGTCGTTTAAAGTTTGCCACAAGCCACCTGGGAGACACACCAAACATGTGGAAGAAGGTGCTCTGGTCAGATGAAACCAAAATTGAACTTTTTGGCAACAATGCAAAACGTTATGTTTGGCGTAAAAGCAACACAGCTCATCACACTGAACACACCATCCCCACTGTCAAACATGGTGGTGGCAGCATCATGGTTTGGGCCTGCTTTTCTTCAGCAGGGACAGGGAAGATGGTTAAAGTTGATGGGAAGATGGATGGAGCCAAATACAGGACCATTCTGGAAGAAAACCTGATGGAGTCTGCAAAAGACCTGAGACTGGGACGGAGATTTGTCTTCCAACAAGACAATGATCCAATACATAAAGCAAAATCTACAATGGAATGGTTCAAAAATAAACATATCCAGGTGTTAGAATGGCCAAGTCAAAGTCCAGACCTGAATCCAATCGAGAATCTGTGGAAAGAACTGAAAACTTCTGTTCACAAATGCTCTCCATCCAACCTCACTGAGCTCGAGCTGTTTTGCAAGGAGGAATGGGAAAAAATGTCAGTCTCTCGATGTGCAAAACTGATAGAGACATACCCCAAGCGACTTACAGCTGTAATCGCAGCAAAAGGTGGTGCTACAAAGTATTAACTTAAGGGGGCTAAATAATTTTGCACGCCCAATTTTTCAGTTTTTGATTTGTTAAAAAAGTTTGAAATATCCAATAAATGTCGTTCCACTTCATGATTGTGTCCCACTTGTTGTTGATTCTTCACAAAAAAATACAGTTTTATATCTTTATGTTTGAAGCCTGAAATGTGGTAAAAGGTCGCAAAGTTCAAAGGGGCCAAATACTTTCGCAAGGCACTGTAGGTCTACTGAAACACTGGGAGCTTAATGTGCCAGTGACTTTCTGTTGTTTGTGATGAAAATGTCATTGAAAACATTCTGAAAGAGTTTATTTTGTGTTTTACTATCAAAACATAGTATGCCTATATCTCAATGCACTGCTTATAAATGTATTTGTTTTATTCATGGCCAGATTTCAACACATTTTAAAACTGCAATCAACTAATGTCATCAACTCTACTAATTAATTTACTTTGGTACTAATTTCAAAACCCTGTGGTCATTTTTCAAAACTCTAGACACAAAACTCAAAACGGTCATCACAGGCTGTCCAATGTTCAAAACATTGCATTGTTCATTCATATCTTTAAAGAAACCTTGCACTTGCGGAATCATTGGTTCAAATAACTTATTTATCATGAAATACCATAGGAACATTAATTTAGATCATCCACACACAAGATACCGATAGTTTCGCTGTGTATTTGTTCGTACAATTATTAAATATTGTAGTACAAAATATGTGATACATGTTTCATTATGCTACTACACATAAATACATCACTGTAAAAGGACTAGTAGAGAGTATACTACAGACACAGTGGAATCATTGAACAAAATATTACATTTATTAATGAAATACAATAAAATCGCAACATAGGTTTCTTTGAATCAAAGCAAAATTAATTATCAACAAAAAACATAAAACAGTTAAAGGTCAACTGTGTTCCTCACCTGGCTTACTGTAAAACATCACTGCAGTGTTCCTCACCTGGCTTACTGTAAAACATCACTGCAGTGTTCCTCACCTGGCTTACTGTAAAACATCACTGCAGTGTTCCTCACCTGGCTTACTGTAAAACATCACTGCAGTGTTCCTCACCTGGCTTACTGTAAAACATCACTGCAGTGTTCCTCACCTGGCTTACTGTAAAACATCACTGCAGTGTTCCTCACCTGGCTTACTGTAAAACATCACTGCAGTGTTCCTCTCCTGGCTTACTATAAAACATCACTGCAGTGTTCCTCTCCTGGCTTACTGTAAAACATCACTGCAGTGTTCCTCTCTTGGCTTACTGTAAAACATCACTGCAGTGTTCCTCACCTGGCTTACTGTAAAACATCACTGCAGTGTTCCTCTCCTGGCTTACTGTAAAACATCACTGCAGTGTTCCTCACCTGGCTTACTGTAAAACATCACTGCAGTGTTCCTTTCCTGGCTTACTGTAAAACATCACTGCAGTGTTCCTCACCTGGCTTACTGTAAAACATCACTGCAGTGTTCCTCACCTGGCTTACTGTAAAACATCAGCTGCAATGTTCCTCACCTGGCTTACTGTAAAACATCACTGCAGTGTTCCTCACCTGGCTTACTGTAAAACATCAGCTGCAATGTTCCTCACCTGGCTTACTGTAAAGCATCACTGCAGAGTTCCTCACCTGGCTTACTGTAAAAAGCTAAACAAAAGATTGATTACCGTACTTCTATATTTCCATCAACTGTGTCTTGTGAATTTGGCCAAAGGTTCTCATCCACATCACAATGGATGTTTTCATTAGCCAAACATCTTGGGAAGAATCTTCGGGCGAATCCAGACCTGACACCGGTCTGCCGTTGCATGTGTCATCCATGGCCTGTAGAAGGGTGGCTTGTTCGTGAGGACGCCTATCATATACCTTCCACCTCCACGTGGAGAAAAATTACTCAATCGGGTTAAGGAAAGGAGAGTATGGGGGTAAGTACAGGGTGGTAAATTGTGGATGGGCCTGAAACCATGCTTGCACCATTTGAGCATGGTGGAACCTGACATTATCCCACACAATGACATAGGTCATGCCATCAGCTCTACAGACCTGATTTAGCTCATCAAGGAAGGTAACATTCGAACAGCGAATCATGTGGCTGCCTGCAACTCAATATATAGAGTATATAGAGTACAGCGCTTTAGATGTTGTTCGACCAAACATAAGAACGGGCAAGATGCGTAATCTAATCAACTTTGACCGTGGTATGATTGTTGATGCCACACATGGTGATTCCAGCATCTCAGAAATTTTACTCACTACAGTCTCCAGAGTTTACAGAGAATGGTGCGATAAACAAAACACATTCAGTGAGCGGCAGTTCTGTGGGCTAAACCACCTTGTTAATGAGAGAGGTCAGAGGAGAATGTCCAGACTCATTCAAGATAACAGAAAGGCCACAAATGGTCAAATAACAGCTGTTTAAAACAGTGGTGTGCAGAAGGGCATCTCTTAACGTACAACACCGTGAATAATTCAGGCTGTTGTGGAGGCAAAAGGGGGTCCTACCCAGTACTAGATAGGTGTACCTAATAAAGTGGCCGGTGAGTGTACAGTAATGTCAAATCTGAAAACATGGTCTGGAAAAGTGGTACATGGGACCATAGAAACAGTGTCTGATAAAGAATGATGATGAAATATTACATCCATAGATAATGTAGTCCAATTGGTTCATGTTCCACGGTAATTGGTGTCAATGGATCTCGTTATCCTGAAACTTTCATGATCTAAACATTGAATATCGTTTGTCAGTTTCCATAAAACTATGCATTAAGAGTAACGCAACAGTTACTAATCATGTTGAGCAGTTGTATCAATTGATAGTTAGATCATTGTAATGAAATGAATAGACAGTCATTTCAGATGTAATGTATGAATTGCATTTGAAATGGTAATACTTTGATGTTAAGTTTTGTCATTTTGAACAGGTGATTTTAGTTAATTGAACAAATGATCTTAGATTTATATGTATTGTATCCAAGCAATTGGATAAAGTGTTAGAGTTTTGAAAAATGTGCATGTTGATCATTGGTTGTGAGTTTTGTGTCTAGAGTTTTGAACAAGGACATCAAGGTTCTGAAATTAGTGCCAAAGTGATTGTAAAACACCGCAATTGTTTGACCTGGTTTTATTTCACTGGATTTATTTTCTGAATGGAAGCGAAATGTGTTGTTTTACACGGTCAGCCATAGTAGGACATTTCTACCCTGAGTGTTTAATTTTCACACACAATCCCTGGTGTCCTGTCCTCTGCAGGCATGGTGCTGTGCTTTGGTGGGGTGGAGGGAACGACAGAGCTAGTCAGACCTGTTTCTGAGTCAACTCCTCATGGTGAACTGGCTGGTGTGTGTAGTGGATTCACTCCCTCCTCTGACTGACTGGCTGGTGTGTGTAGTGGATTCACTCCCTCCTCTGACTGACTGGCTGTTGTGTGTAGTGGATTCACTCCCTCCTCTGACTGACGTGGCTATATACAGGGAGTACCAGGTAATAACGTCGCTATATACAGGGAGTACCAGGTAATAACATGGCTATATACAGGAAGTACCAGGTAATATCATGGCTATATACAGGGAGTACCAGGTAATAACATGGCTATATACAGGGAGTACCAGGTAATAACATGGCAATATACAGGGAGTATCAGGTAATAACATGGCTATATACAGGGAGTACCAGGTAATAACATGGCTATATACAGGGAGTACCAGGTAATAACGTCGCTATATACAGGGAGTACCAGGTAATAACATGGTTATATACAGGGAGTACCAGGTAATAACATGGCTATATACAGGGAGTACCAGGTAATAACATGGCTATATACAGGGAGTACCAGGTAATAACATGGCTATATACAGGAAGTACCCCCTTCCTTCTCCTTCTGCATTCCTCCTCATCAACATCCTGCCCCCCATTCTTCTCCTTCTGCATCCCCCTCATCAACATCCTGCCCCCCTTCCTTCTCCTTCTGCATCCCCCTCATCAACATTCTGCCACCCTTCCTTCTCCTTCTGCATCCCCCTCATCAACATCCTGCCCCCCATTCTTCTCCTTCTGCATCCCCCTCATCAACATCCTGCCCCCCTTCCTTCTCCTTCTGCATCCCCCTCATCAACATTCTGCCCCCCTTCCTTCTCCTTCTGCATCCCCCTCATCAACATCCTGCCCCCCTTCCTTCTCCTTCTGCATCCCCCTCATCAACATTTTGCCCCCCTTCCTTCTCCTTCTGCATCCCCCTCATCAACATTTTGCCCCCCTTCCTTCTCCTTCTGCATCCCCCTCATCAACATCCTGCCCCCCTTCCTTCTCCTTCTGCATCCCCCTCATCAACATCCTTCCCCCTTACCTTACCTGCCCCCCTTACCTCTAAGGAGCAGCAGGTAGCCTAGTGGTTAGCGCTTTGGGCCAGTAACCGGAAAGGTTGCTGGCTTGAATCCCCGAGCTGACAAGGTAAAAATCTGTCATTCTGCCCCTGAACAGCGCTGTTCCCCAGGCGCTGAAGACGTGGATGTTGGTTAAGGCAGCCCCCCCACCTCTCTGATTCAGAGGTTGGGTTAAATGTGGAGACACACCTCTCTGATTCAGAGGTTGGGTTAAATGTGGAGACACACCTCTCTGATTCAGAGGGGTTGGGTTAAATGCGGAAGACACATTTCAGTTGAAGGCATTCAGTGGTACAACCGACTAGGTATCCCCCTTTCCTTTCCCCTGTCTACTCCATCCATGTGGAAGAGGCAGGTTTCTGGAATGTTCTGAGGACCTCCAAGACAAGGCCAAATGTATATTGAATGTGTACCAGATGGATATCGTAGTCTCCTTGCGTTGTGTTTTCTCCTAATTAATTATATCAGCCAGTGGTCCCAGTTGAGCATCATTTATTTCTGTTGTTAAATGGGAAACAGCACGTTAGTTGTGCAGGGCTTAACGATGTTGATGGCTGTCGATGGCAAAATCTGTAGCATGAAGACAACTGTGTTAGCAGTGGGCTTATGTGACCATTACATCTGTGTATGCTAGCTAACACACTTAGCACATCCCAGAAAGCCCCTCAATCCCTAACCTAACCATATACCCACACATGTATAAATCATTAACGTACAGCAAACTTGTACACATTGTAAAATAGAAAATAGAAAACAGTATTCAGAACGTGACCTACCCCTTCCATCACATTTTCATACTGGGGAGACCTGACGTTCGCGATCTCCTCCTATCTGCAAGCAGGGCCAATCACAACACACCTTATTGTCATCAGAGTTGAACCAACCAATAAGAATGCTTGAACATTAAATACACATTTCTTTAGAGGCAAGTGGAAACATAACCAACCCTGTTACATATCAACATCAATTGAATATTATGTTAAACAAATATGCTATGAACATCATAAAATCTGACTTATTTGGAAATTGTGGAATATTGTAGGAATGTTCTGTGGAACCTATGGCCCAAATCCAGGTTGTATCACATCCAGCCGTGATTGGGATTCCCATAGGGCGGTCCATAATTGGCCCAGCATCATCAGGGTTTGGCTGGAGTAGGCCGTCATTGAAAATAAGAATTTGTTCTTAACTGACTTGCCTAGTTAAATAAAGGTAAAAAAAAGGTATATGTAAAAATTGAACTAGTTAAGAGAGTGTAAATGGAACTAGTTAAGAGAGGGTAAATGGAACTAGTTAAGAGAGGGTAAATGGAACTAGTTAAGAGAGGGTACATGGAACTAGTTAAGAGAGGGTACATGGAACTAGTTAAGAGAGGGTAAATGGAACTAGTTAAGAGAGGGTAAATGGAACTTGTCAAGAGAGGGTAAATGGAACTAGTTAAGAGAGGGTAAATGGAACTAGTTAAGAGAGGGTAAATGGAACTAGTCAAGAGAGGGTAAATGGAACTAGTCAAGAGAGGGTAAATGGAACTAGTTAAGAGAGGGTAAATGGAACTAGTTAAGCGAGGGTAAATGGAACTAGTCAAGAGAGGGTAAATGGAACTAGTCAAGAGAGGGTAAATGGAACTAGTCAAGAGAGGGTACATGGAACTAGTCAAGAGAGGGTAAATGGAACTAGTCAAGAGAGGGTACATGTAACTAGTTAAGAGAGGGTACATGGAACTAGTTAAGAGAGGGTACATGGAACTAGTTAAGAGAGGGTAAATGGAACTAGTTAAGAGAGGGTAAATGGAACTAGTCAAGAGAGGGTAAATGGAACTAGTTAAGAGAGGGTAAATGGAACTAGTCAAGAGAGGGTAGATGGAACTAGTCAAGAGAGGGTAAATGGAACTAGTCAAGAGAGGGTAAATGGAACTAGTTAAGAGAGGGTAAATGGAACTAGTCAAGAGAGGGTAAATGGAACTAGTCAAGAGAGGGTAAATGGAACTAGTTAAGAGAGGGTAAATGGAACTAGTCAAGAGAGGGTAAATGGAACTAGTCAAGATAGGGTAAATGGAACTAGTTAAGAGAGGGTAAATGGAACTAGTCAAGAGAGGGTAAATGGAACTAGTTAAGAGAGGGTAAATGGAACTAGTTAAGAGAGGGTAAATGGAACTAGTCAAGAGAGGGTAAATGGAACTAGTCAAGAGAGGGTAAATGGAACTAGTCAAGAGAGGGTACATGGAACTAGTTAAGAGAGGGTAAATGGAACTAGTCAAGAGAGGGTAAATGGAACTAGTCAAGAGAGGGTAAATGGAACTAGTTAAGAGAGGGTAAATTGAACTAGTTAAGAGAGGGTAAATGGAACTAGTTAAGAGAGGGTAAATGGAACTAGTCAAGAGAGGGTAAATGGAACTAGTCAAGAGAGGGTAAATGGAACTAGTTAAGAGAGGGTAAATGGAACTAGTCAAGAGAGGGTAAATGGAACTAGTCAAGAGAGGGTACATGGAACTAGTCAAGAGAGGGTAAATGGAACTAGTCAAGAGAGGGTAAATGGAACTAGTCAAGAGAGGGTAAATGGAACTAGTTAAGAGAGGGTAAATGGAACTAGTCAAGAGAGGGTAAATGGAACTAGTCAAGAGAGGGTAAATGGAACTAGTCAAGAGAGGGTAAATTGAACTAGTCAAGAGAGGGTAAATGGAACTAGTCAAGAGAGGGTAAATGGAACTAGTCAAGAGAGGGTAAATGGAACTAGTCAAGAGAGGGTAAATGGAACTAGTCAAGAGAGGGTAAATGGAACTAGTCAAGAGAGGGTAAATGGAACTAGTCAAGAGAGGGTAAATGGAACTAGTCAAGAGAGGGTAAATGGAACTAGTCAAGAGAGGGTAAATGGAACTAGTCAAGAGAGGGTAAATGGAACTAGTCAAGAGAGGGTAAATTGAACTTTATTCCTTTTTATGCACTTTTCTCTCTATGCGTATTCTGACCTTGAACTGAAGCATGAGAATAGCATGCTATTCATCCACTATTCATTTGAGACATAGCTTGAATAAATGGTGTGGCGGAGGTGTCTACAGATTCTGACCTTCCTAAATCCGCCACCTTTACGCCCAAGGAAACCATGAATAAGGTCTAGCGAACCTGACGGCTCCATGTGGAAAAAGCATCTACTTCATTTTTTGGGATAGAAATGACACCATTTTCCAAGCAATCTAATTAACACTTGATAAGATCTATTGGTAAGAGCTGGGTAAATTAGTAATATGTTTGGAGGAGGGGAATGTGCACATAGCAATTGTTTTAGATGATTTTTCCTTGTGCTCCCTGGAGTCTAATGCGAAACCCGCCACCTGGAAGCAAACTGAAAATCAAATCAACATGACATGTATTACAGTCACTTTTCCACAGGGAAGTAAGATATGTATAGTTGTGCAGAATTTATTCAGAATTTTTATTGTGCGCCCTCAGAGATGCAACCTATAGGTTTCTGTAGGGCTGAACCCAAGCTATAGTCTTCTATAGGGCTGAACCCAAGCTATAGTCTTCTGTAGGGCTGAACCCAAGCTATAGTCTTCTGTAGGGCTGAACCCAAGCTATAGTCTTCTGTAGGGCTGAACCCAAGCTATAGTCTTCTGTAGGGCTGAACCCAAGCTATAGTCTTCTGTAGGGCTGAACCCAAGCTATAGTCTTCTGTAGGGCTGAACCCAAGCTATAGTCTTCTGTAGGGCTGAACCCAAGCTATAGTCTTCTGTAGGGCTGAACCCAAGCTATAGTCTTCTGTAGGGCTGAACCCAAGCTATAGTCTTCTGTAGGGCTGAACCCAAGCTATAGTCTTCTGTAGGGCTGAACCCAAGCTATAGTCTTCTGTAGGGATGAACCCAAGTTATAGTCTTCTGTAGGGCTGAACCCAAGCTATAGTCTTCTGTAGGGCTGAACCCAAGCTATAGCACCTTCCAATATTTCATGGATTGCACTTGAACATGACAACTTTCAGGATGAATCAAACCACTGATTCATCAAGACTTTCCTAACCTCAAAATGTGCCTCAATAATCTCCAAGATCAGAGTATTTCTAAACCTACCAGTTGGTGCTGAAACAGAGACAAAGATGCATAGATATGTTTATTTCATTGATCCCTATTTTCTGACCCCGTTCTCTCCATGTTTTCCAGTGATTCTGTCCACAAAATTATAACTAAAGGTGCACCGTATTTAAAGGGATGGCTTAAGATAAAATGTACTGAAAATTCTACTGGCCAGCAACATAGGAGGGTTTTCAGCAGTTGAATGAAAGGTATTCAGAGTGTGCAAGATGGCCACACCTGCAGAACGCGTTACGCGGTAAATAAGGTAAGTCTGAATACCAACTACTGAGAAGTGCACAGGAAAGGTGTGCGTAGGAAACGCATAAATTCCTAAGTCAGGATCGGGCCCAATGCGAATATCCATGCAACATCCCAGTACAACACCCATTATTAATTACATGTTCTGGGAACCTTTAAAGAACTTAGACCAGGTGTTCTGTCAACATGCTTACAACATTAAGGGAATGTCCTGTGCAACCTAATTTAAACATTGCATGAATGTCATCACAACTGAGCATATTTTGTGTTTTGGGAACCTCTCTCCTGTAATGTACTCACACTGTTCCGGGAACAGGTTCTGGGAACCTTTAAAATAACTGAGAAAAGCTGTTCTGTCAACATTCATATCGAAGGAATGTTTTCTGCACCCTGATACAAACATTATCTGAGTGTCAGCACAACTGGACAGTTTTAGGGTTTTCATTGTCATATCCCCACAATGTTCCTACAACCTAAAGAAATATTATGGGAACCTTTAAGGACTAAATGTGTTCTGGGAATGGTCTTGTAACATCAGCGGATTGTTTTTGCACCCTAAAATATATATTGATTTGCATCATCCACAAAGCTGGACAGTTTTTCTGTTTTGGGAACCTATATTTTGTGATGACCCCACAATGATCCGACTAGACTGTTGCCACAACATAATTAAGCATTCTGGGAGCCTTTAAAGAACAGATTAAATGTGTTCTAGGGACGTTCTTGCAACATCAGGCAAATGTGTAATACAAACATTCTATAATCATCAGCACGACTGGACAGTTCTTGTGTTGTGAGAACATATGCCTAACAAATGTTCTGGGAACATTCACAGAACCAATTTTGGTTTGCTGGGTGTCCAGCTCTCGTTGCTTAATCAGAAGCAGAGAGCTGTTTTACCTCTCAGAAGCAAAGTGAAACCCAGAGATATTATTATGTACATTTAACAGGAACGCTAATAATTCAATATTAAACAGAATGTGGTAGTAGAATGATTATAGCATTAGTCATGTAGTAAACACCTCACTCTGCTTATCTTAATCTGTAAGATCATAATCAAAGTAAGCATACGTGGATTAAAACACCAGGGTTTTGTTGCAATCTTTTGAATTATTAGGACATGCAAACAGCTTAATCGGTGTTCCAGTGGTGTATTTGATCTGCACATGTGCCAGCACCGGGTAGCACAAGACTCCCTCTTATGCGCGGATGAAGTGAGTTTGGAAAGATTTAAGGTATGTGCAGCACTGCTGGAACTCTGCGTTGTGTGTGATTGATTGAGACTAAAGGTGTGGACTTTGGAGGTTGTTTTAATGTATCATAATTCTCTCTCTGCATCCAAAAGAAAAGACAAAACATTTTTAGAGACATTTTTAGAGACCAAATATGTTCTGCCAATCGTCGCCTCTTTCCTTTCTAGTGCATCTAAATTACTTTAGAATACAGACATGAGCCTTTCCTTATTATGCATCAACACATAACATATATTTTACATAGATAAAACCACATACCTGCATTCAAAAGAAAATAAAAAACATTTGAGCACAAATGTCACGGTCGTTGTATAGAGGAGACAAAGGCACAGCGTGATATGCATACATTCTTCTTTAATTAAGAAAGAACACTGAACAAACTAACAAAATTAATTGTGAAGCTAAATATGAGAAGTGCAGACAGGCAACTAAACACAG
This sequence comes from Oncorhynchus mykiss, assembly GCF_013265735.2. NCBI lineage: Eukaryota > Metazoa > Chordata > Actinopteri > Salmoniformes > Salmonidae > Oncorhynchus > Oncorhynchus mykiss. The sequence goes on along the minus strand of NC_048589.1, from coordinate 46,759,056 downwards.
AATAAGAACCCACAAATACCCTATGGCAATTGGCTACCTAAATATGGTCCCCAATCAGAGACAACGATAAACAGCTGCCTCTGATTGGGAACCAATTCAGGCCACCATAGACCTCCATATATCTAGACTTACAAAACCCCGTAGATATACAAAAACTAACATACCTGCCCTCGTCACACCCTGACCTGACCAAAATAATAAAGAAAACAAAGATAACTAAGGTCAGGGCGTGACAACAAATATGTTCTGCCATCCGTCGCCTCTTTCTACAACAGACGCACAATACAAAGGACTGGGATCAGTGGAGGACCTAGCCATCATTCACACATACATCTGCCTCGGGGACGACCCGGAGGGCGAGGGGCAGGGCGATCCGGCCGGCGACTGTGGAATTCAGCAGTTCAGGGTCCAATACAGGGGTTAATATGGTAATTGGGGGGAAGCAGTAACCTATAACATACCTTGTTCGCTGCGAACACTGGGGCCTCACTGTGGTGAAGGTCCGCGCTGGTCTTTTTCCCCAGCGCGGCCTGCTGCAGTTGACCATGGGGCGGCTTCCCAGGTCTCCTCCGCGCGTCTGAACCAATCGTCCACCGCAGGAGCCTCGGTCTGACTCTGATGCCACGGTGCCAGAACCGGCTGGTACCCCAATACACACTGAAAGGGGGAGAGGTTAGTGGAGGAGTGGCGGAGTGGCGGAGTGGCGGAGCGAGTTCTGCGCCATCTCTGCCCAGGGCACGAACGCCGCCCACTCCCCTGGCCGGTCCTGGCAATAGGACCGCAGATACTTGCCCACATCCTGGTTCACTCTCTCCACCTGCCCATTACTCTCGGGGTGGAAACCCGAGGTGAGGTTGATCGAGACCCCCAAACGTGCCATGAACGCCCTCCAGACTCTCGAAGTGAACTGGGAACCTCGATCAGACACTATCTCCTCAGGCACCCCGTAGTGCCAGAAGACATGTGTAAGCAGGGACTCCACAGTTTGTAGGGCTGTAGGGAGACCGGACAGAGGGAGGAGACGACAGGACTTAGAGAAACGATCCACAACGACCAGGATTGTGGTGTTTCCCTGTGAGGGAGGAAGAGCCGTTAGAAAATCCACCGACCGGTGTGACCACGGCCGTTGTCGAACGGGTAAGGGGTGTTGCTTAACTCTGGGCAGGTGTCTATGAGCCTTACACTGAACGCACACTGAGCAGGAGGAAACATAAACCCTCACGTCCCGAGCCAAGGTGGGCCACCAGTACTTCCCATTCAGACAGCGCACCATCCGACCGATCCCCAGATGACCAGAAGAGGGTGATGTGTGGGCCCAATAGATCAACTGGTCACGGACAGCAGACGGAACATACCAACGCCCGACGGGACACTGGGGTGGAGCGGGCTCTGTACATAACGCCTGCTCAATGTCCGCGTCCAGCTCCCACATGACAGGCGCTACCAGGCAGGAGGCTGGGAGAATGGGAGTCTGATCCATGAGTCGCTTCTCTGTGTCATACAGCCGGGACAGTGTAGCTGCCATCACATTCTGGGAACTTGGTCTGTAGGACAGGGTAAATACAAAACGGGTAAAGAACATGGCCCACCTTGCCTGATGAGGAATCAGTCTCCTAGCTGCCCGGATGTACTCCAGGTTGCGGTGGTCAGTCCAGATGAGGAAAGGGTGTTTAGCCCCCTCAAGCCAATGTCTCCATGCCTTCAAAGCCTTAACCACAGCCAACAGTTCCCGGTCCCCCACATTATAGTTCTGCTCCACCGGGCTGAGCTTCTTCGAGAAGAAAGCACAGGGGCGGAGCTTCGGTGGCGTGCCCGAGCGCTGACAGAGCACGGCTCCGATCCCAGCCTCTGACGCTTCCACCTCCACTATGAATGCCAAAGAGGGATCCGGATAGGCCAGCACGGGAGCCGAGGAAAAGAGAGCTCTTAGGTGCCCAAAAAGCCCTGTCCGCCTCAACCGACCACTGCAGACGTACAGGACACCCCTTCAGCAGTGAGGTAATGGGAGCAGCCACCTGACCAAAACCCTGGATAAATCTCCGGTAGTAATTGGCAAACCCTAAAAATTGCTGTACCTCCTTTACCGTGGTGGGAGTCAGCCAATTACGCACGGCTGCAATGCGGTCACTCACCATCTCCACCCCTGATGTGGAAATGCGATACCCTAGGAAGGAGACGGCCTGCTGAAAGAACAGGCATTTCTCAGCCTTGACGTGCAGGTCATGCTCCAACAGTCGTCCAATTAACTTGCGCACCAAGAACACATGCTCGGCGCGTGTAGCGGAGTATATCAGAATGTCATCGATATACACCACTACACCCTGCCCGTACAGGTCCCTGAAAATCTAGTCTACGAAGGATTGGAAGACTGATGGAGCATTCATCAACCCGTACGGCATGACGAGGTACTCATAATGTCTTGAGGTGGTACTAAACGCCAACTTTCACTTGTCTCCCTCCCGGATACGCACCAGATTGTACGCACTCCTGAGATCCAGTTTAGTGAAGAAGCGCGCCACGTGCATTGACTCAATTGCCGTGGCGATAAGAGGTAGCGGGTAACTGTATCTCACCGTGATCTGATTTAGACCTCTATAGTCAATGCACGGGCGCAGACCTCCATCCTTCTTCTTCACAAAAAAGAAACTCAAGGAGGCGGGTGAAGTAGAGGACCGAATGTACCCCTGACGCAGGGATTCAGAGACATATGTCTCCATAGCCACCGTCTCCGCTTGCAACAGGGGACACACGTGACTCCTGGGAAGTGCTGCGTCTACCTGGAGATTCATCGCACAATCCCCTCGTCGATGAGGTGGTAATTGAGTTGCCTTTTTACAGAGAGACAAATCGGCATATTCTGGGGGAATACGCACGGTGGAGACCTGGTCTGGACTTTCCACCATGGTAGTACCAACGGAAACCCAGCACACCTCCCCGAGCACTCTGTTGCCAGGAAATGGTGGGGTTATGACGAGCCAACCAGGGAAGGTCTACTACAACGGAAAACGCAGGAGAGTCAATGAGAAAGAGACTGATTCTCTCCCCGTGACCCCACTGCGTCACCATGGCCAGGGAGATGGTGGCTTCCCTGATTAGCCCGGACCCTAATGGTGGACTATCCAGAGCGTGAACCGGGAAAGGTCTATCCACAGGAATAATGGGGATCCCTAAACTAAGAGCTAACGCTCTGTCGATAAAATTCCCAGCTTCGCCTGAATCGATGAGCGCCTTATGCTGGGAATGCGGAGAGAACTCAGGGAAACAAACAGGTACAAACAGGTGGACAACAGAGGACTCTGGTTGAGAGTGGCACAGACTCACCTGGGGTGCCGCCAGAGTGCCCTGCCTGCTGCCTCGACTCCCAGAGGGACCAACCCGGCACCGACCGGCAGTGTGCCCTCTGCGGCCACAGATGGTGCACGTGAAGGCCCCTCCTCCAGCCTCACTACGCGCAGCCCCTCCCAACTCCATGGGCACCGGAGAGGGAGTGCTGGGAGATGGAACCGACAGAGCCCCCTCAAGACGTCCCATGATGACCAACAGGTTATCCAAACGGATGGACAGATCCACCAGTTGGTCAAAGGTGAAGGTGGCATCCCTGCAGGCAAACTCCCATCGGATGTCCTCACGCAGGCTGCATCGATAGTGGTCGATTAGGGCCCTGTCGTTCCATCCTACTCCGGAGGCCAAGGTCCGGAACTCTAGCGCAAACTCCTGTGCGCTCCTCGTCCCCTGCCTCAAATGGAAGAGTCGTTCCCCCGCCGCTCTACCTTCGGGTGGATGATCAAAGACGGCCCGGAAGCGCCGCGTCTCCTTCTCCCCACACAGCATTTGCCCACTCCAGAGCTCTCCTCGAGAGGCATGAGACGAGGGCGGATACTCTCTCTCCTCCTGAGGGAGCTGGGTGAGCGGTGGCCAGGTGTTGGTCCAGTTGTAAAAGGAACCGTCCCATCATACACCCTGGGAAGGGAGAGACGCATCCCACTGGAGCTGGATCCGGACGGGTAGAGGTAACCCCGGTTGCGCTGGTCGAGGCGCCTGTCTCTCCCAGCGGGCCATGGTCTGGACAACGCGATCCATCATGGCACCGAGATGATGTAGCATTGTCGCGTGTTCCTGGACGCATTCCTCGACTCCTCTGACCGGGGTACCTGTTCCTGCTGACTCCATAGTTGGTGTAAGATTATTTCAGATAGGTGCAGGAGAGCAGAGATTTGTGAAGAGGTGCAAACTTTATTTAGGCAAAAGTGCAAAGCAGTCACAAGAATGATGTTTAACAATAAACATCTTCGTGAAAAATAACACGGAAAAAACAAGCCAGTCTAGCGCGTCAACAATACACACGTAACACAAACAATCTTACACAAGGCATGATGGGGAACAGAGGAATAAATATATGCAGATTCATTGGGGAATGAAAACCAGGTGTGCAGGGAACAAGACAAAACAAATGGATACATGAAAAATGGAACGGCGATGGCTAGAAAGCCAGTGACGCCGCCCGAACAAGGAGAGGAGCTGACGTTGGCGGAAGTTGTGACATGAACAAAACACTGTGTATCATGACTTTGTGCTTAAAGGAATCAATATTTTTTTTAAAGATGACAGAACAAAACGTAAATACACACTCCCCTATTCCCAGGAACACGCAGGGCAAAACGTAAATATACACTCCCCTTTTCCAAGGAACACGCAGGACAAAACGTAAATACACACTCCCCTATTCCCAGGAACACGCAGGGCAAAACGTAAATACACACTCCCCTTTTCCCAGGAACACGCAGGACAAAACGTAAATACACACTCCCCTTTTCCCAGGAACACGCAGGGCAAAACATAAATACACACTCCCCTTTTCCCAGGATGAAGGCATGCATAGTAACAAATCAGCATGCTATGTTAATAATGAACCTGGTAAAATTCACAAAGTGTTTTAACAACTGCTACGTATGCATCTTATAACTAGTTTTCACATGCAAACTTTATTTGTCCGAAGTAGTCTTCACCAAAATGACATGGACACTGTGGTAGAACGTTGATTTTGATTGGTGGTGTTCTGCATTTATCAAAATTCCCATCAAGTAGCCTGATTTCAGATGTGTCCATGTAAACAGGATTACTAGAGAAATTGTTATTTTTGCAAAAGTATGTCAACATTTTAAACAAACTATTATATTAACATGACAATCCACATTATTGTGTGCATGTAACCGTGCTCATTGGCTCTTCTGGATCAGACACACCCTCACAACTCCACTGCACTGAGACCTGTGGCCCTCACAACTCCACTGCACTGAGACCTGCGGCCCTCACAACTCCACTGCACTGAGACCTGTGGCCCTCACAACTCCACTGCACTGAGACCTGCGGCCCTCACAATGCCACTGCACTGAGACCTGTGGCCCTCACAACTCCACTGCACTGAGACCTGTGGCCCTCACAACTCCACTGCACTGAGACCTGTGGCCCTCACAACTCCACTGCACTGAGACCTGTGGCCCTCACAACTCCACTGCACTGAGACCTGTGGCCCTCACAACTCCACTGCACTGAGACCTGTGGCCCTCACAATGCCACTACACTGAGACCTGTGGCCCTCACAATGCCACTACACTGACACCTGTGGCCCTCACAATGCCACTACACTGACACCTGTGGCCCTCACAACAACACTACACTGACACCTGTGGCCATCACAACTCCAATACACTGACACCTGTGGCCCTAAAAACTATACTACACTGAGATATGTGGCCCTTACAACTGTACTACACTGAGACCTGTGGCCCTCACAACTCCACTACACTGACACCTGTGGCCCTCACAACTATACTACACTGACACCTGTGGCCCTCACAACTATACTACACTGACACCTGTGGCCCTCACAACTATACTACACTGACACCTGTGGCCCTCACGACTCCTCTACACTGAGACATGTGGCCCTCACAACTCCACTACACTGACACCTGTGGCCCTCACAACTGCACTACACTGACACCTGTGGCCCTTACAACTCCATTACACTGACACCTGTGGCCCTCACAACTCCAATACACTGACACCTGTGGCCCTTACAACTCCACTACACTGACACCTGTGGCCCTCACAACTCCAATACACTGAGACATGTGGCCCTCACAACTATACTACACTGACACCTGTGGCCCTCACAACTCCACTACACTGACACCTGTGGTCCTAACAACAACACTACACTGAGACATGTGGACCTCACAACTCCAATACACTGACACCTGTGGCCCTAAAAACTATACTACACTGATACCTGTGGCCCTTACAACTATACTACACTGAGACCTGTGGCCCTCACAGCTCCACTACACTGACACCTGTGGCCCTCACAACTCCACTACACTGAGACCTGTGACCCTCACATCTCCTCTACACTGAGACCTGTGGCCCTCACAACTCCAGTACACTGAGACATGTGGCCCTCACAATTCCACTACACTGACACCTGTGGCCCTCACAACTCCTCTACACTGACACCTGTGGCCCTGAGCCAGGAAAGATTGGCATGCATGTTATTAATGTTAGCTCTCTGTGTACATCCAAGTCCTTCTTTGTGACACTTGACCACACGACTGAACAGTAGTCCAGGTGAGACAAAACTTGGGCCAGTAGTAAATGGGCATAAACAGCTGCCCTGGGGAATTCCTGATTCTACCTTGATTATGTTGGAGAGGCTTCCATTAAAGAACACCCTCTGTGTTCTGTTAGACAGGTAACTCTTTATCCACATTATAACAGGGGGTGTAAAGCCATAACACATACGTTTTGCCAGCAGCAGACTGTGATCGATTATGTCAAAAGCAGCACTGAAGTCTAACAAAACAGCCTCCATAATATTTTTATCATCAATTTCTCTCAGCCAATCATCAGTCATTTGTGTAAGTGTTGTGCTTGTTGAATGTTGTGCTTGTGAAATAGCATTGTATCTGGTCAAACAGATTTTTTCCAGAAGTTTACTAAGGGTTGGTAACAGGCTGATTGGTTGGCTATTTGAGCCAGTAAAGGGGGCTTTACTATTCTTGTGTGGTGGAATGACTTTAGCTTCCCTCCAGGCCTGAGTGCAAACACTTTCTAGTAGGCTTAAATTGACGATATGGGAAACAGGAGTGGAAATATCGTCTGCTATTATCCTCAGTCATTTTCCATCCATGTTATCAGACCTCGGTGTCTTGTAATTTTTATTTTATTTGACCTTTATTCAACTAGGCAAGTCAGTTAAGAACACATTCTTATTGTCAATGACGGCCTAGGAACAGTGGGTTAACTGCCTGTTCAGGGGCAGAACGGCAGTTCCTTCGCTTCTCCATACTCTTCTCTTCCCATCATTCTGGTGCAAGTTGATCTTTGTCTCATTTGTCCATAAGATGTTGTTCCAGAACTGTACAGGCTTTTTTTTAGATGTTGTTTGGCAAACTCTAATCTGGTCTTCCTGTTTTTGAGGCTGGTTAACTTCTTGTGGTAAACCGTCTGTATTTACTCAAATCAAATCAAATCAAATGTATTTATATAGCCCTTCGTACATCAGCTGATATCTCAAAGTGCTGTACAGAAACCCAGCCTGAAACCCCAAACAGCAAAGCGATGCAGGTGATGAGGGGCGGCAGCGTAGCCTAGTGGTTAGAGCGTTGGACTAGTAACCGGAAGGTTGCGAGTTCAAACCCCCGAGCTGACAAGGTACAAATCTGTCGTTCTGCCCCTGAACAGGCAGTTAACCCACTGTTCCCAGGCCGTCATTGAAAATAAGAATTTGTTCTTAACTGACTTGCCTGGTTAAATAAAGGTAAAAAAAAAAAAAAAAAAAAAAAAAAAAAAAAAATGAAGTCCTCTCTTGATTGTTGTCTTTGACACAGAAATGCCTACCTCCTAGAGGGTGTTCTTGATCTGGCCAGCTGTTGTGAAGGGGTTTTTCTTCACCAGGGAAAGAATTCTTCTGTCATCCACCACAGTTGTTTCCTGTGGTCTTCCGGGCCTTTTAGTGTTACATCAACAACATAGAAATCACTACAAAACTTATTGTATGACCTCTTTTGGAACTTTGGTTTTCCTAGATATGGCTACTATATTGTGATCACTACATCTGATGGATCTGGATACTGCTTTACAGCAAATATCTGCAGCATTAGTAAAGATGTGATCAATACATGATGATTTCATTCCTGTGCTGTTTGTAACTACCCTGGTAGGTTGACTGATAACCTGAACCAGGTTGCAGACACTAGTTACAGTTTGAAGCTTTTTCTTGAGTGGGCAGCTTGATGAAAGCCAGTCAATATTTAAATTACCCAGAAAATATACCTCTCTGTTGATATCACATACGTTATCAAGCATTTCACACATATTATCCAGATACTGACTGTTAGCACGGTGGTCTAGGCACCTGATTACTGTATACAATAGCTTTAGGATCAGAGGCATTCAGGGGAATTAGAGGGAGATAAATTTAGGCTACTTACATTGTGTCTACAAATGCCCCTGGTACAATGTACATTTGCTAAAGCATTATGATGACTCATCGAAACAACGGTAGGGATTAGCTGAGCTGGGCTTGGGTCATTGATAAGTCATTGTCTCAATGCAGCCTTATAATGCTGTGAAAGGATCCAGGAACCCAAATGATTTGGGTGGATCCCATCCTCCTTATAGAACATGTTTTGTTTCCAAAAGATATCAAAATTGCCAACAAAAGTTACACCTATTGAGCTGCAATAATCCTGTAGCCAGTTGTGAAGAGAAAGAGTCCTGCTAAATGGTTCAATGCCTCAATTCAGAGATGGCACAGGGCCAGATATGATGGGTCATGTATTAGTGTTTAGCAGAGCGTCAATCAGCTCTTTAAAGTCCAGTTTCAACTGTTCAAAGCTGCCCTTCATAATGTAATTAAAACCCATATGGACTAGGATAGAATCAATGTCCATGTCCTGATGTAGTACATTCAGAAGCAGCTTAGTAATGTCATTAAAACCCACATGGACTAGGATAGAAGAGTGGCTCAGAGTCTGGGAGGAGGAAGAGGAGCCAGGCTGAGAGGAAATTGGGGGGCCAGGCTGAGAGGGAAAAGGGGGGCCAGGCTGAGAGGGAAAAGGGGGGGCCAGGCTGAGAGGGAAAAGGGGGGCCAGGCTGAGAGGAAAAAGGGGGAGCCAGGCTGAGAGGGAAAAGGGGGAGCCAGGCTGAGAGGGAAAAGGGGGGGCCAGGCTGAGAGGGAAAAGGAGGGGCCAGACTGAGAGGAAAAAGGGGGGCCAGGCTGAGAGGGAAAAGGGGGGGCCAGGCTGAGAGGGAAAAGGGGGGCCAGGCTGAGAGGGAAAAGGGGGGGCCAGGCTGAGAGGGAAAAGGGGGGCCAGGCTGAGAGGATAAATGGGGGCCAGACTGAGAGGCTGGGAGGAGGAAGAAGATGGTCTAAGAGTCTGAGAGGCGGTAGAGGGTCTGAGAGGCTGGGAGGAGGAAGAGGGTCTGAGAGGATGGGAGGAGGAAGAGGGGCCAGGCTGAGAGGGGAAGAGGGGCCAGGCGGAGAGGTTGGGACGAGGAAGAGGGACACGGCTTATTGGAGGAAGATGGACAAGGCTGAGAGGAGGATGAAGGGCAGAGAGGCAAGTATGAAGAAGAGGGGCTGGGAGGCTAGGAGGAGGAGGATGAGGGGCCACGCTGAGAGGCTGGGAGGAGGAGGAAGACGGGCCAAGCTGAGAGGCTGTGAGTAGGAAGAGAGGCATAAGAGGTAAAGAGAGGCATAAGAGGTACAGAGAGGCTGGGAGGAGGAAGTGGGTCTGAGAGAATAGAAGCAGGAAGAGGGGCCATGCTGAGAGGAGAAAGGGGGGCAAGGCTGAGAGGAGGAAAAGAGACCAGCCTAAGAGTCTGGGAGGAGGAAGAGGGGCAGAGAGCCTGGGAGGAGGAGGAAGGAAGGCTGAGAGACTAGGAGGAGGAAGAGCGACCAGGCTGAAAAGCTGGGAGGAGGAAGAGGAGCTGAGAGGAGGAAGAGGGGCTAAGCGGTACTGGTGAGGAAGAGGAGCTGAAAGGCTGGGAGGAGGCTCTCTTCCAGGTACGACGACAGCGCCAGACAAACATCTGTGCCGAAGGTATGCCGACCTCTTCCTCTTGCTCAGAGAAGAGCAGGGGGCTGATAACCCAGGGAACACTCAAAGGGCAAGAGACCCGTGGCAGAGCAAGGAAGGTGTTGCTGGTGTATTCGACACACACTAGTTGCTGGCTCCCGGTGGTGGGGTTGGAGGGGACCAGGCAGCGAAGAGTTGTCTCCGGGACTCCGGGACTCGGCTCGCTCCGACTGGCCGTTGGACTGGGGGTGGAACCTGGAGGACAGGCTGGCCGACGACCCAATGAGTGTGCAGAACGCCTTCCAGAACCAGGATGAGAGCTGAGGACCCCCGAACTGAGGACCATATGTCTTCCGGATGGTGCAACATCCGGAAGACATGCTGCACCATAATCTGGGCCGTCTCTTTGGCAGAGAGGTTGGGGAGAGGAATGAAGTGGGTGGCTTTGGAAAACCGGGCCATTACTGTCAGGATGGTGGTGTTGTCATCAGACGGGGGGAGACCTGTGACAATGTCCAGGGATATGTGAGACCGGGGACGGTGAGGGACAGGCAGAGGTTGAAGGAGACCAGCCGGAGCATGCAGAGGAGTCTTGTTTGTCACACAGATCGTGCATGTGGAGACGAATGCGGAGACATCAGGAACCATGGTAGCTCACCAAAAGCATTGTCGCAGGGTGCGACGGGAGCCCAGGTGGCAGGCATGCCTGGAGGAGTGGGCCCACCAGGACCGAGGAGCAGACTGCATCAGGAACAAACATCCGGTTATCTGGGGCCCCCCCCTGGGTTCGGCTGGAACGCTGCACCTCAGGAATCTGCTTTCCTATTCCCCAGCTGAGTGCTGTCGCCAGGCACGAGGACGGATGGCCTCTGGATCCGGGGTTGTAGACGTGGGTAGAGCTTTTAAATACAAGTAAAACTAAATGCATGCTCTTCAACCGATCACTGCCTGCACCTGCCCGCCTGTCCAACATCACTACTCTGACGGTTCTGACGGTTGTGAGAATATGTGGACAACTACAAATACCTAGGTGTCTGGTTAGACTGTAAACTCTCCTTCTAGACTCACATCAAACATCTCCAATCCAAAGTTAAATTTAGAAGTGGCTTCCAAACATACCCTCGTAAAACGGACCATCCTTCCGATCCTCGACTTCGGCGATGTCATTTACAAAATAGCCTCCAACACCCTACTCAATAAATTGGATGCAGTCTATCACAGTGCCATCCGTTTTGTCACCAAAGCCCCATATACTACCCACCACTGCGACCTGTACGCTCTCGTTGGCTGGCCCTCGCTTCATACTCGTCGCCAAACCCACTGGCTCCATGTCATCTACAAGTCTCTGCTAGGTAAAGTCCCCCCTTATCTCAGCTCGCTGGTCACCGTACCAGCACCCACCTGTAGCACGCGCTCCAGCATGTATATCTCTCTGGTCACCCACAAAACCAATTCTTCCTTTGGCCGCATCTCCTTCCAGTTCTCTGCTGCCAATGACTGGAACGAACTGCAAAAATCTCTGAAACTGGAAACACATCTTCCTCACTAGCTTTAAGCATCAGCTGTCAGAGCAGCTCACAGATTACTGCACCTGTACATAGCCCATCTATAATTTAGCCCAAACAACTACCTCTTCCCTTACTGTATTTATTTATTTATTTTGCTCCTTTGCACCCCATTATTTTTATTTCTACTTTGCACATTCTTCCATTGCAAATCTACCATTCCAGTGTTTTACTTGCTATATTGTATTTACTTTGCCACCATGGCCTTTTTTTTCTTTACCTCCCTTATCTCACCTCATTTGCTCACATCGTATATAGACTTGTTTCTACTGTATTATTGACTGTATGTTTGTTTTACTCCATGTGTAACTCTGTGTTGTTGTATGTGTCGAACTGCTTTGCTTTCTCTTAGCCAGGTCGCAGTTGTAAATGAGAACTTGTTCTCAACTTGCCTACCTGGTTAAATAAAGGTGTTCTCAACTTGCCTACCTGGTTAAATAAACGTAGTCAATAACACAATAGAAAAATCTACCTACCGTGTGTGCAAATGTAGAAGAGTAGGGAAAAAACAGGAAACAGACAGGCTCAGGGCAGGCGAAATGGGCAAAAACAGGAAATAGACAGGCTCAGGGTCAGGGCAGGCGAAATAGGCAAAAAGCAGACAGGAAACAGACAGGCTCAGGGTCAGGGTAGGAAACAGACAGGCTCAGAGTCAGGGCATGAAACAGACAGGCTCAGGGTCAGGGCAGAAAACAGACAGGCTCAGGGTCAGGGCAGGAAACAGACAGGGTCAGGGCAGGAAACAGACAGGCTCAGGGTCAGGGCAGGAAACAGACAGGCTCAGGGTCAGGGCAGGAAACAGACAGGCTCAGGGCAGGAAACAGACAGGGTCGGGGCAGGAAACAGACAGGCTCAGGGCAGGAAACAGACAGGGTCAGGGCAGGAAACAGACAGGCTCAGGGTCAGGGCAGGAAACAGACAGGGTCAGGGTCAGGGCAGGAAACAGACAGACTCAGGGCAGGAAACAGACAGACTCAGGGCAGGAAACAGACAGAGTCAGGGCAGGAAACAGACAGAGTCAGGGCAGGAAAAAGACAGGGTCAGGGCAGGAAACAGGCAGGCTCAGGGTCAGGGCAGGAAACAGACAGGCTCAGGGCAGGAAACAGACAGAGTCAGGGCAGGAAACAGACAGAGTCAGGGTCAGGGCAGAAAACAGACAGGCTCATGGTCAGGGCATGAAACAGACTGGGTCAGGGCAGGAAACAGACAGGCTCAGGGTCAGGGCAGGAAACAGACAGGGGCAGGGCAGGAAACAGACAGGCTCAGGGTCAGGAAACAGACAGGGTCAGGGCAGGAAAATAGACAGGCTCCGGGTCAGGGCAGGAAACAGACAGGCTCAGAGTCAGGGCAGGAAACAGACAGGCTCAGGGTCAGGGCAGGAAACAGACAGGCTCAGGGTCAGGGCAGGAAACCGACAGGCTCAGGGTCAGGGCAGGAAACAGACAGGGTCAGGGCAGGAAACAGACAGGGTCAGGGCAGGAAACAGACAGGCTCAGGGTTAGGGCAGGAAACAGACAGGCTCAGGGCAGGAAACAGACAGGGTCAGGGCAGGAAACAGACAGGCTCAGGGCAGGAAACCGACAGGGTCAGGGCAGGAAACAGACAGGCCCAGGGTCAGGGCAGGAAACAGACAGGGCCAGGGCAGGAAACAGACAGGCTCAGGGTCAGGGCAGGAAACAGACAGACTCAGGGCAGGAAACAGACAGAGTCAGGGCAGAAAACAGACAGGGTCAGGGCAGGAAACAGACAGGGTCAGGGCAGGAAACAGACAGGCTCAGGGTCAGGGCAGGAAACAGACAGGCTCAGGGCAGGAAACAGACAGAGTCATGGCAGGAAACAGATAGGCTCAGGGTCAGGGCAGGAAACAGACAGGCTCAGGGCAGGAAACAGACAGGCTCAGGGTCAGGGCAGGAAACAGACAGGGTCAGGGCAGGAAACAGACAGGGTCAGGGTCAGGGCAGGAAACAGACAGGCTCAGGGTCAGGGCAGGAAACAGACAGGCTCAGGGTCAGGGCAGGAAACAGACAGGCTCAGGGTCAGGGCAGGAAACAGACAGGGTCAGGGCAGGTGCTTCTTCACCTGCATTGCTTGCTGTTTGGGGTTTTAGGCTGGGTTTCTGTACAGAACTTTGAGATATCAGCTGATGTACGAAGGGCTATATAAAATAAATTTGATTGATTGATTGAAACAGACAGGGTCAGGGCAGGAAACAGACAGGCTCAGGGTCAGGGCAGGAAACAGACAGGGTCAGGGCAGGAAACAGACAGGCTCAGGGTCAGGGCAGGAAACAGACAGGCTCAGGGCAGGAAACAGACAGAGTCAGGGCAGGAAACAGACAGAGTCAGGGCAGGAAAAAGACAGGGTCAGGGCAGGAAACAGACAGGCTCAGGGTCAGGGCAGGAAATAGACAGGCTCAGGGCAGGACACAGACAGGCTCAGGGTCAGGGTAGGAAACAGACAGGCTCAGGGCAGGAAACAGACAGAGTCAGGGCAGGAAACAGACAGAGTCAGGGCAGGAAAAAGACAGGGTTAGGGCAGGAAACAGACAGGCTCAGGGTCATGGCAGGAAACAGACAGGCTCAGGGCAGGAAACAGACAGGCTCAGGGTCAGGGCAGGAAACAGACAGGCTCAGGGTCAGGGCAGGAAAGAGACAGGCTCAGGGCAGGAAACAGACAGGCTCAGGGCAGGAAGCAGACAGGCTCAGGGTCAGGGCAGGAAACAGACAGGCTCAGGGCAGGAAACAGACAGGCGCAAGGGGAAACCCTCTGGCATTAAGGATCCCCATTAGCTGCTGCCAAGGGAGTGAATTAGAATAAAACATACAGATTTTCACGTTTATCTCACATAGGTAGTAATTAATATCGGATTTGTTTTTGCTTGTTGTGTTACAGCTTGAATTTTAAATGGCTTCAATATAGATGTGTTTTTTCACTGGCCTACACACACTACCCATAATGTCAAACTGGAAGGAAGTCTATTTTTACAAATGATTAAAAAATGAACAGCTGAATAGTCTTGAGTCAATAACACTCTTACTGACAGTTGTGGCTGCATTGCATGATGTATTATTGTCTCTACCTTCTTTCCCTTTTTGCTGTTGTCTGTGCCCAATCATATAGCGTCCAAGATGGCATAGCAGTTCAGACGTCTTTTGTCCTTGTCTTGTCGTGTCCCGTATATATATATATATATTTACAACTTTTTTTCACATTCATTTTTTCCATAAACTCATCTTCAAAACACTCTCCTGCAACCTGCCTCACCAATTTATATTTATAAAAAAGTATTATTTACCTCAGATCTGTAATCCTCCAGGAAGCTAGCCGGAGGCTCCAAGAGGCTAGCCAGAAACTAGCCAGAAGCTAGCCGGGAGCTAGCCAGAAGCTAGCCAGAAGCTGGTTCAGAAGCTAGTTCAGAAGCTAGTTAGCTTCTTTACTGGCAAATCGTTAGTATTCAGCTAATCACGGTTTGTGGTCATCGGCTGTCCTTTGGCTCGAGAATCTATCGGCAGTTTTGTACGGCGCAGCGCAGCACGGCTCGGAACGGAACATACCGGACCAATTTTTCTCTCCATGTCCCTGGATTTCGACCGCTGGCTCTGGCATTCATACCTGGATCTCACAGCTAGCTAGCTGCTATCCGTGTGACTATCGGCTTTCGTCGATTCCGGAGCAAACATCAATTGTTCCGGAGCTAGCCAGCTGAAGAGTTCCATCAATCACTCCTGGGCTGTAGTCACCTATCCGGACCTGTTTTGCTGCCTACGCGGAGCCCCACCGGGCCTTCACAGTTGGACTGCCGACGTTGTCTACCCGAGGGAGTTGTCCGGCTGGCTCCTCCGTCGCGACGTTGCCTGGGCGCCCATCTGCGGCCTGCTAGCCGTTGGCTGTCTTATCGGCTGCTATCTGAATAGACAATCGGATAATTTATTTATTTATTTTTATTATTATTATTATTATTTTCTTCTTGGGCCTCTATAACTATATCTATTGTTTTTATTTTTGTTGTTGTTGTGTGATTTGGATTAATCCCCTCTACCACAAGGAACCCCACTAATCTACTGTCGGAACGCAAGAGGTGGCTAATAACAGACCTCCATCCTATGCTAGCTTGCTACCGATGGCCTGGCTAGCTGTCTAAATCACCGTGACCCCCAACCAACCTCTCCACTCACCGGACCCTTTTGATCACTTGACTAAACATGCCTCTCCTTAATGTCAATATGCCTTGTCCATTGCTGTTCTGGTTAGTGTTTATTGGCTTATTTCACTGTAGAGCCTCTAGTCCTGCTCACTATACCTTATCCAACCTATTAGTTCCACCACCCACACATGCAATGACATCTCCTGGTTTCAATGATGTTTCTAAAGACAATATCTCTCTCTTCATCACTCAATACCTAGGTTTACCTCCACTGTATTCACATCCTACCTTACCTTTGTCTGTACATTATACCTTGATGCTATTTTATCGCCCCCAGAAACCTCCTTTTACTCTTTGTTCCAGACGTTCTAGACGACCAATTCTTATTGCTTTTAGCCGCACCCTTATTCTACTCCTACTCTGTTCCTCTGGCGATGTAGAGGTGAATCCAGGCCCTGCAGTGCCTAGCTCCACTCCTATTCCCCAGGCGCTCTCTTTTGACGACTTCTGTAACCGTAATAGCCTTGGTTTCATGCATGTTAACATTAGAAGCCTCCTCCCTAAGTTTGTTCTATTCACTGCTTTAGCACACTCTGCCAACCCGGATGTTCTAGCTGTGTCTGAATCCTGGCTTAGGAAGACCACCAAAAATTCAAAAATGTTAATTCCAAACTACAACATTTTCAGACAAGATAGAACTGCCAAAGGGGGCGGTGTTGCAATCTACTGCAAAGATAGCCTGCAGAGTTCTGTCCTACTATCCAGGTCTGTACCCAAACAATTTGAACTTCTACTTTTAAAAATCCACCTCTCTAAAAACAAGTCTCTCACCGTTGCCGCCTGCTATAGACCACCCTCTGCCCCCAGCTGTGCTCTGGACACCATATGTGAACTGATTGCCCCCCATCTATCTTCAGAGCTCGTGCTGCTAGGCGACCTAAACTGGAACATGCTTAACACCCCAGCCATCCTACAATCTAAACTTGATGCCCTCAATCTCACACAAATTATCAATGAACCTACCAGGTACCTCCCCAAAGCCTTAAACACGGGCACCCTCATAGATATCATCCTAACCAACTTGCCCTCTAAATACACCTCTGCTGTCTTCAACCAAGATCCCAGCGATCACTGCCTCATTGCCTGCATCCGTAATGGGTCAGCGGTCAAACGACCTCCACTCATCACTGTAAAACGCTCCCTGAAACACTTCAGCGAGCAGGCCTTTCTAATCGACCTGGCCGGGGTATCCTGGAAGGATATTGATCTCATCCCGTCAGTAGAGGATGCCTGGATATTTAAAAAAAAATGCCTTCCTAACCATCTTAAATAAACATGCCCCATTCAAGAAATTTTGAACCAGGAACAGATATAGCCCTTGGTTCTCCCCAGACCTGACTGCCCTTAACCAACACAAAAACATCCTATGGCGTTCTGCATTAGCATCGAACAGCCCCCGTGATATGCAGCTGTTCAGGGAAGCTAGAAACCATTATACACAGGCAGTTAGAAAAGCCAAGGCTAGCTTTTTCAAGAAGAAATTTGCTTCCTGCAACACTAACTCAAAAAAGTTCTGGGACACTGTAAAGTCCATGGAGAATAAGAACACCTCCTCCCAGCTGCCCACTGCACTGAAGATAGGAAACACTGTCACCACTGATAAATCCACCATAATTGAGAATTTCAATAAGCATTTTTCTACGGCTGGCCATGCTTTCCACCTGGCTACTCCTACCCCGGTCAACAGCACTGCACCCCCCACAGCAGCTCGCCCAAGCCTTCCCCATTTCTCCTTCTCCCAAATTCGTTCAGCTGATGTTCTGAATGAGCTGCAAAATCTGGACCCCTACAAATCAGCCGGGCTAGACAATCTGTACCCTTTCTTTCGAAACTTATCTGCCGAAATTGTTGCCACCCCTATTACTAGCCTGTTCAACCTCTCTTTCGTGTCGTCTGAGATTCCCAAAGATTGGAAAGCAGCTGCGGTCATCCCCCTCTTCAAAGGGGGGGACACTCTTGACCCAAACTGCTACAGACCTATATCTATCCTACCGTGCCTTTCTAAGGTCTTGGAAAGCCAAGCCAACAAACAGATTACCGACCATTTCGAATCTCACCATACCTTCTCTGCTATCCAATCTGGTTTCAGAGCTGGTCATGGGTGCACCTCAGCCACGCTCAAGGTCCTAAACGATATCTTAACCGCCATCGATAATAAACATTACTGTGCAGCCGTATTCATTGATCTGGCCAAGGCTTTCGACTCTGTCAATCACCACATCCTCATCGGCAGACTCGACAGCCTTGGTTTCTCAAATGATTGCCTCGCCTGGTTCACCAACTACTTCTCTGATAGAGTTCAGTGTGTCAAATCGGAGGGCCTGTTGTCCGGACCTCTGGCAGTCTCTATGGGGGTGCCACAGGGTTCAATTCTTGGACCGACTCTCTTCTCTGTATACATCAATGAGGTCGCTCTTGCTGCTGGTGAGTCTCTGATCCACCTCTACGCAGACGACACCATTCTGTATACTTCTGGCCCTTCTTTGGACACTGTGTTAACAACCCTCCAGGCAAGCTTCAATGCCATACAACTCTCCTTCCGTGGCCTCCAATTGCTTAAAATACAAGTAAAACTAAATGCATGCTCTTCAACCGATCGCTACCTGCACCTACCCGCCTGTCCAACATCACTACTCTGGACGGCTCTGACTTAGAATACGTGGACAACTACAAATACTTAGGTGTCTGGTTAGACTGTAAACTCTCCTTCCAGACCCATATCAAACATCTCCAATCCAAAATTAAATCTAGAATTGGCTTCCTATTTCGCAACAAAGCATCCTTCACTCATGCTGCCAAACATACCCTTGTAAAACTGACCATCCTACCAATCCTCGACTTTGGCGATGTCATTTACAAAATAGCCTCCAATACCCTACTCAACAAATTGGATGCAGTCTATCACAGTGCAATCCGTTTTGTCACCAAAGCCCCATATACTACCCACCATTGCGACCTGTACGCTCTCGTTGGCTGGCCCTCGCTTCATACTCGTCGCCAAACCCACTGGCTCCATGTCATCTACAAGACCCTGCTAGGTAAAGTCCCCCCTTATCTCAGCTCGCTGGTCATCATAGCATCTCCCATTCGTAGCACACGCTCCAGCAGGTATATCTCTCTAGTCACCCCCAAAACCAATTCTTTCTTTGGCCACCTCTCCTTCCAGTTCTCTGCTGCCAATGACTGGAACGAACTACAAAAATCTCTGAAACTGGAAACACTTATCTCCCTCACTAGCTTTAAACACCAACTGTCAGAGCAGCTCACAGATTACTGCACCTGTACATAGCCCACCTATAATTTAGCCCAAACAACTACCTCTTTCCCTACTGTATTTAATTTATTTATTTATTTTGCTCCTTTGCACCCCATTATTTTTATTTCTACTTTGCACATTCTTCCATTGCAAATCTACCATTCCAGTGTTTTACTTGCTATATTGTATTTACTTTGCCACCATGGCCTTTTTTTGCCTTTACCTCCCTTATCTCACCTCATTTGCTCACATCGTATATAGACTTGTTTATACTGTATTATTGACTGTATGTTTGTTTTACTCCATGTGTAACTCTGTGTTGTATGTGTCGAACTGCTATGCTTTATCTTGGCCAGGTCGCAATTGTAAATGAGAACTTGTTCTCAACTTGCCTACCTGGTTAAATAAAGGTGAAATAAATAAATAAATATTTGTACCAGGTTTTGTGATGCTACCATGTTGTGCTGCTGCCATGTTGTGTTGCTACCATGCTTTGTTGTTGTCTTAGGTTTCTCTTTATGTAGTGTTGTCTCTCTTGTCGTGATGTGTGTTTTGTCCTATATTATAATTTTAAAAATATATATTTTTAATCCCAGCCCCCATCTCAGCAGGAGGCCTTTTGGTAGACCGCCATTGTAAAAAATAATTTGTTCTTAACTGACTTGTCTAGCTAAATAAAGGTTCAATAAAAAATACATACAAATAAGAATTCAACCCCTTTGTTACGTTAAGTCTAAATAAGTTCAGGAGTAAAAAAGGGCTTAACTGTCATGTCATGTTGTGTCTTTCTGTCCTTTCCTTTCACCCTGTCTCCCTCTGCTGGTCGTATTAGGTTACCTTTTCTCCCCCGCTTTCCCCCAGCTGTTCCTTGTCTCCTCCTGACTACCTCGTCACCCCTTTTCCCACCTGTTCCCTTTTTCCCTCTGATTAGTCCCCTATATCTCTCTCTGTTTTTGTTCCTGTCCTTGTCGGATTCTTGTTTGTTGTGTTTCATGCCTGAACCAGACTATCGTCATGTTTGCTGTAACCTTGTCCTGTCCTGTCGGAATCTGCCGGTCTATCTGAGCCTACCTACGTTTGGTTATTAAAGAAGCTCTGTTTAAGTTAGTTCGCTTTTGGGTCCTCATTCACTCACCGTAACAGAAGAATCCGACCAAGAATGGACCCAGCGACTTCGGATCCTCTCCACTCAGCCGTCGAGATCCAGGGAGCGATGCTAGGCAGACACGAGCAGGAATTGTCTGCTGCTCGACATGCCGTTGAGACCCTGGCCACCCAAGTCTCCAACCTCACAGAACAGGTTCACCATCTCCGCCTCGATCCACCAGCCACTTCCAGGGCTTTCGAATCTCCGGAGCCCAGAATCAATAACCCGCCGTGTTACTCTGGGGAGCCCACTGAATGCCGCTCGTTCCTCACCCAGTGTGATATTGTGTTTTCTCTCCAGCCCAACACTTACTCCAGGAGCACTGCTCGTGTCGCCTACGTCATATCTCTCCTTATTGGACGGGCTCGTGAGTGGGGCACGGCAATCTGGGAGGCAAGGGCTGAGTGTACTAACCAGTATCAGGACTTTAAGGAGGAGATGATACGGGTTTTTGATCGATCTGTTTTTGGGGAGGAGGCTTCCAGGGTCCTGTCTTCCCTATGTCAAGGTAATCGATCCATAACAGACTACTCTATTGAGTTTCGCACTCTTGCTGCCTCCAGTGGCTGGAACGAGCCGGCTTTGCTCGCTCGTTTTCTGGAGGGTCTCCGCGCAGAGGTAAAGGATGAGATTCTCTCCCGGGAGGTCCCTTCCAGCGTGGATTCCCTGATTGAACTCGCTATTCGCATTGAGCGACGGGTTGATCTTCGTCACCGAGCTTGTGGAAAGGAGCTCGCGTTCTCCGTTGCCCCCCTCTCCGCATTACTACCATCTTCCTCTGCCGGCTCGGGTGCTGAGCCTATGCAGCTGGGAGGTATCCGCATCTCGACTAAGGAAAGGGAACGGAGAATCACCAACCGCCTCTGTCTCTATTGCGGTTCTGCTGGTCATTTTGTCACCTCATGTCCAGTAAAAGCCAGAGCTCATCAGTAAGCGGAGGGCTACTGGTGAGCGCTACTACTCCTGTCTCTCCTTCAAGATCCTGCACTACCTTGTCGGTCCATCTACGCTGGACCGGTTCGTCAGCTTCCTGCAGTGCCTTAATAGACTCTGGGGCGGAGGGCTGTTTTATGGACGAGACCTGGGCTCGGGAACATGACATTCCTCTCAGACAGTTAAGGGAGTCCACGGCCTTGTTCGCCCTGGATGGTAGTCCTCTCCCCAGGATTCAGCGTGAGACGCTACCTTTAACCCTCACTGTTTCTGGTAATCATAGCGAAACCATTTCTTTTTTGATTTTTCGTTCACCTTTTACACCTGTTGTTTTGGGCCATCCCTGGCTAGTTTGTCATAATCCTTCCATTAATTGGTCTAGTAATTCTATCCTCTCCTGGAACGTCTCTTGTCATGTGAAATGTTTAATGTCTGCTATCCCTCCTGTTTCCTCTGTCTCTTCTTCACAGGAGGAGCCTGGTGATTTGACAGGGGTGCCGGAGGAATATCACGATCTGCGCACGGTGTTCAGTCGGTCCAGGGCCACCTCTCTTCCTCCACACCGGTCGTATGATTGTAGTATTGATCTCCTTCCGGGAACCACTCCCCCCCGGGGTAGACTATACTCTCTGTCGGCTCCCGAACGTAAGGCTCTCGAGGATTATTTGTCTGTAGCTCTTGACGCCGGTACCATAGTCCCCTCCTCCTCTCCCGCCGGAGCGGGGTTTTTTTTTGTCAAGAAGAAGGACGGGTCTCTGCGCCCCTGCATAGATTATCGAGGGCTGAATGACATAACAGTTAAGAATCGTTATCCGCTTCCTCTTATGTCTTCAGCCTTCGAGATCCTGCAGGGAGCCAGGTTTTTCACTAAGTTGGACCTTCGTAACGCTTACCATCTCGTGCGCATCAGAGAGGGGGACGAGTGGAAGACGGCGTTTAACACTCCGTTAGGGCACTTTGAATACCGGGTTCTTCCTTTCGGCCTCGCTAACGCTCCAGCTGTCTTTCAGGCATTAGTCAATGATGTCCTGAGAGACATGCTGAACATCTTTGTTTTCGTTTACCTTGACGATATCCTGATTTTTTCACCGTCACTCCAGATTCATGTTCAGCACGTTCGACGTGTCCTCCAGCGCCTTTTAGAGAATTGTCTTTTTGTGAAGGCTGAGAAGTGCACTTTTCATGCCTCCTCCGTCACATTTCTCGGTTCTGTTATTTCCGCTGAAGGCATTAAGATGGATCCCGCTAAGGTCCAAGCTGTCATTGATTGGCCCGCCCCTAAGTCACGCGTCGAGCTGCAGCGCTTTCTCGGCTTCGCGAACTTCTATCGTCGTTTCATCCGTAATTTCGGTCAGGTGGCAGCTCCTCTCACAGCCCTTACTTCTGTCAAGACGTGCTTTAAGTGGTCCGTTTCCGCCCAGGGAGCTTTTGATCTCCTCAAGAATCGTTTTACATCCGCTCCTATCCTTGTTACACCTGTCTCTAGACAGTTCGTTGTCGAGGTTGACGCGTCAGAGGTGGGCGTGGGAGCCATTCTTTCTCAGCGCTCCCTCTCTGACGACAAGGTCCACCCATGCGCGTATTTTTCTCATCGCCTGTCGCCGTCGGAACGTAACTATGATGTGGGAAACCGCGAACTGCTCGCCATCCGGTTAGCCCTAGGCGAATGGCGACAGTGGTTGGAGGGGGCGACCGTTCCTTTTGTCGTTTGGACTGACCATAGGAACCTTGAGTACATCCGTTCTGCCAAACGACTTAATGCGCGTCAGGCGCGTTGGGCGCTGTTTTTCGCTCGTTTCGAGTTCGTGATTTCTTATCGTCCGGGCTCTAAGAACACCAAGCCTGATGCTTTATCTCGTCTCTTCAGTTCTTCAGTAGCCTCCACTGACCCCGAGGGGATTCTCCCTGAGGGGCGTGTTGTCGGGTTGACTGTCTGGGGAATTGAGAGGCAGGTAAAGCAAGCGCTCACTCACACTCCGTCGCCGCGCGCTTGTCCTAGGAACCTTCTTTTCGTTCCCGTTCCTACTCGTCTGGCCGTTCTTCAGTGGGCTCACTCTGCCAAGTTAGCCGGCCACCCTGGCGTTCGGGGTACGCTTGCTTCCATTCGCCAGCGTTTTTGGTGGCCCACCCGGGAGCATGACACGCGTCGTTTCGTGGCTGCTTGTTCGGTCTGCGCGCAGACTAAGTCCGGTAACTCCCCTCCTGCCGGCCGTCTCAGGCCGCTTCCCATTCCCTCTCGACCGTGGTCTCACATCGCCTTAGATTTTGTCACCGGACTGCCTTCGTCAGCGGGGAAGACTGTTATTCTTACGGTTGTCGATAGGTTCTCTAAGGCGGCTCATTTCATTCCCCTTGCTAAGCTTCCTTCTGCTAAAGAGACGGCACAAATCATCATCGAGAATGTTTTCAGAATTCATGGCCTTCCGTCAGACGTCGTTTCGGACAGAGGTCCGCAATTCACGTCTCAATTTTGGAGGGAGTTTTGCCGTTTGATTGGGGCTTCCGTCAGTCTCTCTTCCGGCTTTCACCCCCAGTCTAACGGTCAAGCAGAACGGGCCAATCAGACTATTGGTCGCATCTTACGCAGTCTTTCTTTTCGCAACCCTGCGTCTTGGTCAGAACAGCTCCCCTGGGCAGAATACGCCCACAACTCGCTTCCTTCGTCTGCGACCGGGCTATCTCCTTTTCAGAGTAGCCTCGGGTACCAGCCTCCGCTGTTCTCATCTCAGTTCGCCGAGTCCAGCGTCCCCTCCGCTCAGGCTTTTGTCCAACGTTGCGAGCGCACCTGGAAGAGGGTCAGGTCTGCACTTTGCCGTTATAGGACGCAGACTGTGAGGGCTGCTAATAAGCGTAGAACTAAGAGTCCTAGATATTGTCGCGGTCAGAGAGTTTGGCTCTCCACTCAGAACCTTCCCCTTAAGACGGCTTCTCGCAAGTTGACCCCGCGGTTCATTGGTCCGTTCCGTATTTCTCGGGTCATTAATCCTGTCGCAGTTCGACTTCTTCTTCCGCGATACCTTCGTCGCGTCCACCCGGTCTTCCATGTCTCCTGTATCAAGCCCGTTCTTCGCGCCCCCGCTCGTCTTCCCCCCCCCCCCCATCCTTGTCGAGGGCGCACCCATCTACAGGGTCCGCAGGATTTTGGACATGCGTCCTCGGGGCCGTGGTCACCAGTACCTCGTAGATTGGGAGGGGTACGGTCCTGAGGAGAGGAGTTGGGTTCCCTCTCGGGACGTGCTGGACCGTGCGCTGATCGAGGATTTCCTCCGTTGCCGCCAGGTTTCCTCCTCGAGTGCGCCAGGAGGCGCTCGGTGAGTGGGGGGGTACTGTCATGTATTGTCATGTTGTGTCTTTCTGTCCTTTCCTTTCACCCTGTCTCCCTCTGCTGGTCGTATTAGGTTACCTTTTCTCCCCCGCTTTCCCCCAGCTGTTCCTTGTCTCCTCCTGACTACCTCGTCACCCCTTTTCCCACCTGTTCCCTTTTTCCCTCTGATTAGTCCCCTATATCTCTCTCTGTTTTTGTTCCTGTCCTTGTCGGATTCTTGTTTGTTGTGTTTCATGCCTGAACCAGACTATCGTCATGTTTGCTGTAACCTTGTCCTGTCCTGTCGGAATCTGCCGGTCTATCTGAGCCTACCTATGTTTGGTTATTAAAGAAGCTCTGTTTAAGTTAGTTCGCTTTTGGGTCCTCATTCACTCACCGTAACATTAACAAGTCATAGGTTGCATAGACTCACTGTGCAATAAATCTCTGTACCCCACACATGCAATTGTCTTTAAAATCCCTCAGTCGAGCAGTGTATTTCAAACACAGATTCAACCACAAAGACCACGGAGGTTTTCCCGTGCCTCGCAAAGAAGGGCACCTATTGGTAGACGGGTAAAAATAAATAATAAAAGCAGACACCCCTTTCAGCATACTGAAGTTATTATTACACTTTGGATGAGGTATCAAGACACCCAGTCACTACAAAGGTACAGGCATCCTTCCTAACTCTGTTGCCGTAGAGGAAGGAAAACACTCAGGGATTTCACCATGGCGATTTTAAAAAGGCTGTGATTGGAGGAAACTGGGGATGGATCAACAACATTGTAGTTACTCCACAATACTAACCAATGACAAGAGTGGAAAGAAAGACGCCTTTACAGAATATAAATATTCCAAAACATCCTGTTTGCATCAAGGCACTAAAGTAAATCTGTAAAGAAATGATAGTGCCCTAAATACAAAGTGTTATGTTAGGGTGAAATCCAACCCAACACATCACTAATTACCGCTCTTCATATTTTCAAGCATGGTGGTGTCTACATTATGTTATGCTTGTCATCAGCTAGGGAGTTTTGGGGGGGATAAAAATAAACAGAATAGCGCTAAGCACAGCCAAAATCTTAGAGCTGGATCAGTCTGCTTTCCAAAAGACACTTGGAGTCAAAATCACCTTTCAGCATGACAAAAACATAAAATACAAGGCCACCAATTCACTGGAGTTGCTTACCAAGATTGCATTAAATGTTCCTGAGTGACCTAGTTACAGTTTTAAAATAAATCCGCTTGAAAATCTATGGCAAGATTTTAAAACGGCTGTTTAGCAATGATCAACATCCAACTTGCCAGAGCTTGAATAATTCAAAAAATAATCCTATTCAAATATTGTACAATCCAGGTGTGCAAGAGACTTACCCAGAAGGACTCACAGCTGTAAACGCTGCCAAAGGTGATTCTAACAGTTATTGACTCAGAGGTGTGAGTATTTACCTAAGTTAGATATTTCTCTATTTCCTTTTTTATATATTTGCAAACATTTCTAAAAACGTGTTTTCACTTTGTCATTATGGGGTATTGTGTGTAGATGTGGGTTTTTTTCAAATACATTTTGAATTCAGGCTGTAACACAAAATAAATCAAGGGGTGTGGATACTTTCTGAAGGAACTGTCATCTCACAGATTCGTTACCACACTGCAGTAGACAGACAGACAGACAGGGAGGACATCCTTCAGACAGACAGACAGACAGACAGACAGACAGACAGACAGACAGACAGACAGACAGGGAGGGAGGGAGGGAGGGAGGGAGGGAGGGATCCTTCATACTGAAGCAGCCGGGGGAATATTCTCTATTTTTATTTCTACTCCTTTCATCTCCGTCTACATGTGGTACCAATTCAAACGACTGTCTTTTGTGCCCTCTCTCTCTCTCTCTCTCTCTCTCTCTCTCTCTCCCATTTCTCTGACTCTTGCTCTATTTCTCTGTCTCTCCACCCCTCCCTCATTCCCTCTCTACCACTCTCTCACTCTACCTGAAGTGGAAAATCTGAAGTAATTGGTTTGTGAATTAAAGAAGCAAGCAGGGATGAAAAAAAAACTAGTAATACTTACTGCAGCAAAAAGCATAGAGCCTCTCAATACTAGTAACTGTAGCATATAGCCTCAAAATACTAGTACATGTAGCATCTGGCTTCTCAATACTAGTAAATGTAGCATCTGGCCTCTCAATACTAGTACATGTAGCATATAGCCTCTCAATACTAGTAAATGTAGCTAACTGTAGCATATAGCCTTTCAATACTAGAAGATGTAGCTAACTGTAGCATATAGCCTCTCAATACTAGTAAATGTAGCATATAGCTTCTCAATACTAGTACATGTAGCATATAGCCTCTCAATTCTAGTAAATGTAGCTAACTGTAGCATATAGCCTCTCAATACTAGTAAATGTAGCAAACTGTAGCATATAGCCTCTCAATACTAGTACATGTAGCTAACTGTAGCATATAACTTCTCAATACTAGTACATGTAGCATATAGCTTCTCAATACTAGGACATGTAGCATATAGCTTCTCAATACTAGGACATGTAGCATATAGCCTCTCAATTCTAGTAAATGTAGCTAACTGTAGCATATAGCCTCTCAATACTAGTAAATGTAGCATATAGCCTCTCAATACTAGTAAATGTAGCAAACTGTAGCATATAGCCTCTCATTACTAGTACATGTAGCTAACTGTAGCATATAACTTCTCAATACTAGTACATGTAGCATGTAGCTTCTCAATACTAGGACATGTAGCATATAGCCTCTCAATACTAGTACATGTAGCTAACTGTAGCATATAACTTCTCAATACTAGTACATGTAGCATATAGCTTCTCAATACTAGGACATGTAGCATATAGCCTCTCAATACTAGTACATGTAGCTAACTGTAGCATATAGCCTTTCAATACTAGTAGATGTAGCTAACTGTAGCATATAGCCTCTCAATACTAGTAAATGTAGCATATAGCTTCTCAATACTAGTACATGTAGCATATAGCCTCTCAATTCTAGTAAATGTAGCTAACTGTAGCATATAGCCTCTCAATACTAGTAAATGTAGCATATAGCCTCTCAATACTAGTAAATGTAGCAAACTGTAGCATATAGCCTCTCATTACTAGTACATGTAGCTAACTGTAGCATATAACTTCTCAATACTAGTAGATGTAGCATATCGCCTCTCAATACTAGTACATGTAGCATATAGCTTCTCAATACTAGTACATGTAGCTAACTGTAGCATATAACTTCTCAATACTAGTACATCTAGCATATAGCCTCTCAATACTAGGACATGTAGCTAACTGTAGCATATACCCTTTCAATACTAGTACATGTAGCTCACTGTAGCATATAACTTCTCAAAACTAGTACATGTAGCATATAGCCTTTCAATACTAGTACATGTAGCATATAGCCTCTCAATACCAGTACATGTAGCATATAGCCTCTCAATACTAGTACATGTAGCATATAGCCTCTCAATACTAGTAAATGTAAAATATAGCCTCTCAATACTAGGACATGTAGCTCACTGTAGCATATAACTTCTCAATACTAGTAAATGTAGCATATAGCCTCTCAATACTAGGACATGTAGCATATAGCCTCTCAATACTAGTACATGTAGCATATAGCCTCTCAATACCAGTACTTGTAGCATATAGCCTCTCAATACTAGGACATGTAGCTAACTGTGGCATACAGCCTCTCAATACTAGTACATGTAGCTAACTGTGGCATACAGCCTCTCAATACTAGTACATGTAGCTAACTGTAGCATATAACTTCTCAATACTAGTACATGTAGCATATAGCCTCTCAATACTAGTACATGTAGCATATAGCCTCTCAATACTAGGACATGTAGCTAACTGTGGCATACAGCCTCTCAATACTAGTACATGTAGCTAACTGTAGCATATAACTTCTCAATACTAGTAAATGTAGCATATAGCCTCTCAATACTAGGACATGTAGCATATAGCCTCTCAATACTAGTACATGTAGCATATAGCCTCTCAATACTAGGACATGTAGCATATAGCCTCTCAATACTAGTATATGTAGCATATAGCCTCTCAATACTAGTACATGTAGCATATAGCCTCTCAATACCAGTACATGTAGCATGTAGCCTCTCAATACTAGTACATGTAGAATATAGCCTCTCAATACTAGTACATGTACCATATAGCCTCTCAATACTAGTACATGTAGCTAACTGTAGCATATACCCTTTCAATACCAGTACATGTAGCATATAGCCTCTCAATACTAGGACATGTAGCATATAGCCTCTCAATACTAGGACATGTAGCTAACTGTAGCATATAGCCTCTCAATACTAGTACATGTAGTTAACTGTAGCATATAACTTCTCAATACTAGTACATGTAGCATATAGCCTCTCAATACTAGTACATGTAGCATATAGCCTCTCAATACTAGTACATGTAGCATATAGCCTCTCAATACCAGTACATGTAGCATATAGCCTCTCAATACTAGGACATGTAGCTAACTGTAGCATATAGCCTCTCAATACTAGTACATGTAGTTAACTGTAGCATATAACTTCTCAATACTAGTACATGTAGCATATAGCCTCTCAATACTAGTACATGTAGCTAACTGTAGCATATACCCTTTCAATACCAGTACATGTAGCATATAGCCTCTCAATACTATTACATGTAGCTAACTGTAGCATATAGCCTCTCAATACTAGTACATGTAGCATGTAGCCTCTCAATACCAGTACATGTAGCATATAGCCTCTCAATACTATTACATGTACCATATAGCCTCTCTATACTAGTACATGTAGCTAACTGTAGCATATACCCTTTCAATACCAGTACATGTAGCATATAGCCTCTCAATACTAGTACATGTAGCTAACTGTAGCATATACCCTTTCAATACTAGTAAATGTAGCATATAGCCTCTCAATACTAGTAAATGTAGCAAAGGGGGGCTTTTGTGCCCTCTCTCTCTCTCTCTCTCTCTCTCTCTCTCTCTCTCTCTCTCTCTCTCTCTCTCTCTCCCATTTCTCTGACTCTTGCTCTATTTCTCTGTCTCTCCACCCCTCCCTCATTCCCTCTCTACCACTCTCTCACTCTACCTGAAGTGGAAAATCTGAAGTAATTGGTTTGTGAATTAAAGAAGCAAGCAGGGATGAAAACAGCCTATAATTCGTTTCTCTTACAAAGCACAGAGAGACAGGGGAAAACTAGTAATACTTACTGCAGCAAAAAGCTATATTGCTATGTAGCAATAGCCTCTCAATACTAGTACATGTAGCATATAGCCTCTCAATACCAGTACATGTAGCATATAGCCTCTCAATACTAGTACATGTAGCATATAGCCTCTCAATACTAGTACATGTACCATATAGCCTCTCAATACTAGTACATGTAGCATATAGCCTCTCAATACTAGGACATGTAGCATATAGCCTCTCAATACTAGGACATGTAGCATATAGCCTCTCAATACTAGTACATGTAGCATATAGCCTCTCAATACTAGTACATGTAGCATATAGCCTCTCAATACTAGTACATGTACCATATAGCCTCTCAATACTAGTACATGTACCATATAGCCTCTCAATACTAGTACATGTAGCATATAGCCTCTCAATACTAGGACATGTAGCATATAGCCTCTCAATACTAGTACATGTAGCATATAGCCTCTCAATACTATTACATGTAACATATAACCTCTCAATACTAGTACATGTAGCATATAGCCTCTCAATACTAGTACATGTAGCATATAGCCTCTCAATACTATTACATGTAGCATATAGCCTCTCAATACTAGTACATGTAGCATATAGCCTCTCAATACTAGTACATGTAGCATATAGCCTCTCAATACTAGGACATGTAGCATATAGCCTCTCAATACTAGTACATGTAGCATATAGCCTCTCAATACTAGGACATGTAGCATATAGCCTCTCAATACTAGTACATGTACCATATAGCCTCTCAATACTAGTGCATGTAGCTAACTGTAGCATATACCCTTTCAATACCAGTACATGTAGCATATAGCCTCTCAATACTACTACATGTAGCATATAGCCTCTCAATACTAGTACATGTAGCATATAGCCTCTCAATACTAGTACATGTACCATATAGCCTCTCAATACTAGTGCATGTAGCTAACTGTAGCATATACCCTTTCAATACCAGTACATGTAGCATATAGCCTCTCAATACTAGGACATGTAGCATATAGCCTCTCAATACTAGGACATGTAGCTAACTGTAGCATATAGCCTCTCAATACTAGTACATGTAGTTAACTGTAGCATATAACTTCTCAATACTAGTACATGTAGCATATAGCCTCTCAATACTAGTACATGTAGCATATACCCTTTCAATACCAGTACATGTAGCATATAGCCTCTCAATACTATTACATGTACCATATAGCCTCTCAATACTAGTAAATGTAGCTAACTGTAGCATATAGCCTCTCAATACTAGTACATGTAGCATATACCCTTTCAATACCAGTACATGTAGCATATAGCCTCTCAATACTAGTACATGTAGCATATAGCCTCTCAATACTAGTAAATGTAGCATATAGCCTCTCAATACTAGTAAATGTAGCATATAGCCTCTCAATACTAGTAAATGTAGCAAACTGTAGCATATAGCCTCTCATTACTAGTACATGTAGCTAACTGTAGCATATAACTTCTCAATACTAGTACATCTAGCATATAGCCTCTCAATACTAGGACATGTAGCTAACTGTAGCATATACCCTTTCAATACTAGTACATGTAGCTCACTGTAGCATATAACTTCTCAAAACTAGTACATGTAGCATATAGCCTTTCAATACTAGTACATGTAGCATATAGCCTCTCAATACCAGTACATGTAGCATATAGCCTCTCAATACTAGTACATGTAGCATATAGCCTCTCAATACTAGTAAATGTAAAATATAGCCTCTCAATACTAGGACATGTAGCATATAGCCTCTCAATACTAGGACATGTAGCTAACTGTAGCATATAGCCTCTCAATACTAGTACATGTAGCTAACAGTGGCATACAGCCTCTCAATACTAGTACATGTAGCTAACTGTAGCATATAACTTCTCAATACTAGTACATGTAGCATATAGCCTCTCAATACTAGTACATGTAGCATATAGCCTCTCAATACTAGTACATGTAGCATATAGCTTCTCAATACTAGTACATGTAGCATATAGCCTCTCAATACTAGTACATGTAGCATATCGCCTCTCAATACTGGGACATGTAGCTAACTGTAGCATATAGCCTTCAATACTAGTACATGTAGCTAACTGTAGCATATAGTCTCTTAATACTAGTACATGTAGCATATAGCCTCTCAATACTAGGACATGTAGCTAACTGTAGCATATAGCCTCTCAATACTAGTACATGTAGCATACTAGTACATGTAGCTAACTGTAGCATATACCCTTTCAATACTAGTACATGTAGCATATAGCCTCTCAATACTAGTACATGTAGCTAACTGTAGCATATAACTTCTCAATACTAGTACATGTAGCATATAGCCTCTCAATACCAGTACATGTAGCATATAGCCTCTCAATACTAGTACATGTAGCATATAGCCTCTCAATACTATTACTTGTAGCATATCGCCTCTCAATACTAGTACATGTAGCATATAGCCTCTCAATACTTGTACATATAGCATATAGCCTCTCAATACTAGTACATGTAGCATAAAGCATCTCAATACTAGGACATGTAGCATATAGCCTCTCAATACTAGTACATGTAGCATATAGCCTCTCAATACTAGTACATGTAGCATATAGCCTCTCAATACTAGTACATGTAGCAATAGCCTCTCAATACTAGGACATGTAGCTAACTGTAGCATATAGCCTCTCAATACTAGTACATGTAGCTAACAGTGGCATACAGCCTCTCAATACTAGTACATGTAGCTAACTGTAGCATATAACTTCTCAATACTAGTACATGTAGCATATAGCCTCTCAATACTAGTACATGTAGCATATAGCCTCTCAATACTAGGACATGTAGCTTACTGTGGCATACAGCCTCTCAATACTAGTACATGTAGCTAACTGTAGCATATAACTTCTCAATACTAGTAAATGTAGCATATAGCCTCTCAATACTAGGATATGTAGCATATAGCCTCTCAATACTAGTACATGTAGCATATAGCCTCTCAATACCAGTACTTGTAGCATATAGCCTCTCAATACTAGTACACGTAGCATATCGCCTCTCAATACTAGGACATGTAGCATATAGCCTCTCAATACTAGTACATGTAGCATAAAGCCTCTCAATACTAGTACATGTAGCATATAGCCTCTCAATACTAGTACATGTAGCATATAGCCTCTCAATACTAGTACATGTAGCATATAGCCTCTCAATACTAGTACATGTAGCATATAGCCTCTCAATACTAGTACATGTAGCAATAGCCTCTCAATACTAGTACATGTAGCATATAGCCTCTCAATACCAGTACATGTAGCATGTAGCCTCTCAATACTAGTACATGTAGAATATAGCCTCTCAATACTAGTACATGTACCATATAGCCTCTCAATACTAGTACATGTAGCTAACTGTAGCATATACCCTTTCAATACCAGTACATGTAGCATATAGCCTCTCAATACTAGGACATGTAGCATATAGCCTCTCAATACTAGGACATGTAGCTAACTGTAGCATATAGCCTCTCAATACTAGTACATGTAGTTAACTGTAGCATATAACTTCTCAATACTAGTACATGTAGCATATAGCCTCTCAATACTAGTACATGTAGCATATAGCCTCTCAATACCAGTACATGTAGCATGTAGCCTCTCAATACTAGTACATGTAGCATATAGCCTCTCAATACTAGTACATGTAGCTAACTGTAGTATATAGCCTCTCAATACTAGTACATGTAGCATATAGCCTCTCAATACTAGTACATGTAGCATATTGCCCCTCAATACCAGTACATGTAGCATATAGCCTCTTAATACTAGTACATGTAGCATACTAGTACATGTAGCTAACTGTAGCATATACCCTTTCAATACTAGTACATGTAGCATATAGCCTCTCAATACTATTACATGTAGCATATCACCTCTCAATACTAGTACATGTAGCATATAGCCTCTCAATACTTGTACATGTAGCATATTGCCCCTCAATACCAGTACATGTAGCATATACCCTTTCAATACTAGTACATGTAGCATATAGCCTCTCAATACTATTACATGTAGCATATCACCTCAATACTAGTACATGTAGCATATAGCCTCTCAATACTAGGACATGTAGCATATAGCATCTCAATACTAGTACATGTAGCATATAGCCTCTCAATACTACTACATGTAGCATATAGCTTCTCAATACTAGTACATGTAGCATATAGCCTCTCAATACTAGTACATGTAGCATATCGCCTCTCAATACTATTACATGTAGCTAACTGTAGCATATAGCCTTCAATACTAGTACATGTAGCTAACTGTAGCATATAGTCTCTTAATACTAGTACATGTAGCATATCGCCTCTCAATACTATTACATGTAGCTAACTGTAGCATATAGCCTCTCAATACTAGGACATGTAGCTAACTGTAGCATATAGCCTCTCAATACTAGTACATGTAGCATACTAGTACATGTAGCTAACTGTAGCATATACCCTTTCAATACTAGTACATGTAGCATATAGCCTCTCAATACTAGTACATGTAGCTAACTGTAGCATATAACTTCTCAATACTAGGACATGTAGCATATAGCCTCTCAATACTAGTACATGTAGCATATAGCCTCTCAATACTATTACATGTAGCATATCGCCTCTCAATACTAGTACATGTAGCATATAGCCTCTCAATACTAGTACATGTAGCATATAGCCTCTCAATACTAGTACATGTAGCATATAGCCTCTCAATACTATTACATGTAGCATATCGCCTCTCAATACTAGTACATGTAGCATAAAGCAT
The DNA here is from genome assembly GCF_013265735.2 of Oncorhynchus mykiss. NCBI lineage: Eukaryota > Metazoa > Chordata > Actinopteri > Salmoniformes > Salmonidae > Oncorhynchus > Oncorhynchus mykiss. The sequence goes on along the minus strand of NC_048589.1, from coordinate 46,724,479 downwards.
CTCAATACTAGGACATGTAGCATATAGCCTCTCAATACTAGTACATGTAGCATATAGCCTCTCAATACTAGTACATGTACCATATAGCCTCTCAATACTAGTACATGTAGCTAACTGTAGCATATAGCCTCTCAATACTATTACATGTAGCATATCGCCTCTCAATACTAGTACATGTAGCATATAGCCTCTCAATACTATTACATGTAGCATATCGCCTCTCAATACTAGTACATGTAGCATAAAGCATCTCAATACTAGGACATGTAGCATATAGCCTCTCAATACTAGTACATGTAGCATATAGCCTCTCAATACTAGTACATGTACCATATAGCCTCTCAATACTAGTGCATGTAGCATATAGCCTCTCAATACTAGTAAATGTAGCATATAGCCTCTCAATACTAGTACATGTAGCATATAGCCTCTCAATACTAGTACATGTAGCATATAGCCTCTCAATACTATTACATGTAGCATATCGCCTCTCAATACTAGTACATGTAGCATATAGCCTCTCAATACTAGTACATGTACCATATAGCCTCTCAATACTAGTACATGTAGCTAACTGTAGCATATAGCCTCTCAATACTAGTACATGTAGCATATAGCCTCTCAATACTAGTACATGTACCATATAGCCTCTCAATACTTGTACATATAGCATATAGCCTCTCAATACTAGTACATGTAGCATAAAGCATCTCAATACTAGGACATGTAGCATATAGCCTCTCAATACTAGTACATGTAGCTAACTGTAGCATATAGCCTCTCAATACTAGTACATGTAGCATATAGCCTCTCAATACTAGTACATGTAGCTAACTGTAGCATATAGCCTCTCAATACTAGTACATGTAGCATATAGCCTCTCAATACTAGTACATGTACCATATAGCCTCTCAATACTAGTACATGTAGCATATAGCCTCTCAATACTAGGACATGTAGCATATAGCCTCTCAATACTAGTACATGTACCATATAGCCTCTCAATACTAGTACATGTACCATATAGCCTCTCAATACTAGTACATGTAGCATATAGCCTCTCAATACTAGTACATGTAGCATATCGCCTCTCAATACTAGTACATGTACCATATAGCCTCTCAATACTTGTACATATAGCATATAGCCTCTCAATACTAGTACATGTACCATATAGCCTCTCAATACTTGTACATATAGCATATAGCCTCTCAATACTAGTACATGTAGCATATAGCCTCTCAATACTAGTACATGTAGCTAACTGTAGCATATAGCCTCTCAATACTAGTACATGTAGCATATAGCCTCTCAATACTAGTACATGTACCATATAGCCTCTCAATACTAGTAAATGTAGCATATAGCCTCTCAATACTAGTACATGTAGCATATAGCCTCTCAATACTAGTACATGTAGCATATAGCCTCTCAATACTAGTACATGTAGCATATAGCCTCTCAATACTAGTGCATGTAGCTAACTGTAGCATATAGCCTCTCAATACTAGTACATGTAGCATATAGCCTCTCAATACTAGTACATGTAGCATATAGCCTCTCAATACTATTACATGTAGCATATCGCCTCTCAATACTATTACATGTAGCATATCGCCTCTCAATACTAGTGCATGTAGCTAACTGTAGCATATAGCCTCTCAATACTAGTACATGTAGCATATAGCCTCTCAATACTAGTGCATGTAGCTAACTGTAGCATATAGCCTCTCAATACTAGTACATGTAGCATATAGCCTCTCAATACTAGTACATGTAGCATATAGCCTCTCAATACTATTACATGTAGCTAACTGTAGCATATAGCCTCTCAATACTAGTACATGTAGCATATAGCCTCTCAATACTAGTGCATGTAGCTAACTGTAGCATATAGCCTCTCAATACTAGTACATGTAGCATATAGCCTCTCAATACTAGTGCATGTAGCTAACTGTAGCATATAGCCTCTCAATACTAGTACATGTAGCATATAGCCTCTCAATACTAGTACATGTAGCATATAGCCTCTCAATACTATTACATGTAGCATATCGCCTCTCAATACTATTACATGTAGCATATAGCCTCTCAATACTAGTACATGTAGCATATAGCCTCTCAATACTAGGACATGTAGCATATAGCCTCTCAATACTAGGACATGTAGCATATAGCCTCTCAATACTAGTACATGTAGCTAACGCAATTAGCTAGCTAGCTCAATTCAGCATTGAAAGAGTTGAAGTTTGTTCCACCTGTGCGAGTCTGACCACAAGTCAGAGACAACTAAGATTACACACCACATGCGTTTGATGGATCCTTTTTGTCTTCATATAATGCCTCTTAAAGGGAAAGTGATCCAAAAGTAACAAAGTAACCCGATTATCAAATACATTAATGGGGTGAACCTACTCTAAGCGTATGTATTAGGCAGTCTGAGAGAAGGTTTGAATCATAATCAACCCATCCAATGTGAATCTGTTGTTGAAGAACAGTAGATCAATAATGGTACAGTACTCTAGCAGTAGTCAAGCTGCAGATGCTGAAAAGCCTTGTTAGTGCATAGGTTAAATTAGATGAATATTTTCCTGTCTTTTTCAGCTTCAGACAGTCACACAAATGTAAAATACAACAGTATACAGATAATACAGAGAAAATAATCATCCACCCGCGGGCCACCAATTGGGGAACCCTGCTATATCGTCAAGTTACGTGAGACAGTATGACCCGGGAGAGGTAGGTGAGGCCAAATGTAAGATTAGAGCCATTATGTGTGACAGAGAGGTGGGACAGAAAGCCCAAGGGCCAGCATTTATATGGCCTCCAAAGGAAGGGCAGTGGACATACTGTGACGGGGGGAGGTTGAACCCTGTTGCAGAGAACAGACCAGACGAGGAATCAGTGGTTAAAGATAAACATAAATACTTTACTGAGAAACAGTAGCCGCAGGATCGCAGTACACTAGAAAAACAACAACACTGAGTCTCGAAAAACTCACTCGGGAAACGAATGCACTCGGTAAACAATGCAAGCTTCTGCAAAACACACCTCTTTTACAGTTTTTTCCAACTGCTTACACACAAAATCTTTTCATGTCACACGATTTTTGAAACCTCTCACTTAAAGTGCATAACTACACACCAAATATCCAAAACCATAAGCTATTTCTCTGCCTTTGACTCAGTTGTCAATTGCATAAAACACTTTTTTCAAAACACTACACACAATTCTCTACCTAAAACACAAAAATCTAACAGGAAGGGACTTGCTTTCCTTTTCCAAACACAACCAATCAAAATGCTACACTTATTCACCACACACACTCCTCACATGTGCAAACATGTGCAAACACTAATAGCTTAACTGATCACAAACCAATCACTGCTTTACTGTAGTATAGGCCTATAAATAGGTCATAGGTCAGATTACCTGTTTTGAACAATGGATGCCAACAATGGACAGAGAGCAAAATGAGTAGGAGGGAGAGGAAGATGAAGAAGAGGACGGGGGCAAAGAAGAGAAGGAAGGAGAGCCATCTCTGATGAGATTAGGGCAACACTTGTTGATCATGTGATCAACCACGGTTTGACCATGAGAGAGGCTGGACTGAGAGTCCAGCCCAACTTGAGTCGATTTACATTGGCGTCCATAATTCGAACCTTCAGAAATGAGAACAGGTATGCAACTATATAATGACTATTTTAGCATTACAGTAATGTACTGTAAAATACGTATGACTGCATAGTATTGCATAAACATTTGTAACTCTAAGCCATCCATTCACTGCACTGCATTGAATGAATGAGGTTGGTTATCAGGCTGTACTACATGTTGTTGTACATTGTTTACAGTTCCTATGCTGAACACAGACTGTGTTTGAATACTGTACAGAGTGGAAAGGCAAAGACATCATGGAGGACGAGGACGCTTGTTTACAGATGTACAAGAGACTGCAATTATAAATGTGGTTTTGGCCAACAATGCAATTAGGATTCGAGAGATAAGAGAGCATATCTTGAAGAACGACACCATATTTAACAACATCAATGCTGTCAGCCTGTCGACCACACAACGCATCCTCCAACGACACCGAGTGACGATGAAACAACTTTACAAGGTGCCATTTGAGAGAAACTCTGACAGAGGCAAGAATATGCGCCATGACTTTGTAGAGGTATGTATGCAACACTACTTCCAGTACTTCAGACCATATTTACTCATCTGTATATCCTTTTGTCTGTTACAGAGAGTATTGGAGCTGGATGCCCATGTAATTCGCCATTAATTTATTTATGTGGATGAGGTTGACTTCAACCTCACCAAAACCAGGCGCCGCGGAAGAAATGTAATAGGACAGAGGGCAACTACCAATGTCCCCGGACAGCATGGGGGTAACTATATGTGCTGCCATCACTCAAAACGGGGTCCATCACAACGCCACACTGGGTCCGTACAACACCGGCCATATGCTCACTTTTCTGGATGCAATTTACACAATGCTTGTCCCTGATCCAGATCAGGAGCCTGCTAGATTTGTGGTTTTATGGGACAATGTTAGTTTTCACCGGGCTGTTCTGGTCCAAAACCAGTTTGCCACCCATCCACAATTTGTAGTTTTTTACCTACCCCCATATTCACCTTTTCTAAATCCCATAGAGGAATTCTTCTCAGCCTGGCACTGGAAAGTGTATGATCGCCAACCCTATGCCCGCATGCCGCTTCTCCAGGAAATGGAGGACGCATGTGGGGACATAGAGGTTGCCTCTGTCCAAGGTTGGATACGCCATGCTAGGAGATACCTCCCTCCATGTGGGGACATAGAGGTTGCCTCTGTCCAAGGTTGGATACGCCATGCTAGGAGGTACTTCCCTCCATGTGGGGACATAGAGGTTGCCTCTGTCCAAGGTTGGATACGCCATGCTAGGAGATACCTCCCTCCATGTGGGGACATAGAGGTTGCCTCTGTCCAAGGTTGGATACGCCATGCTAGGAGATACTTCACTCGATGTTTGGCAAGAGAAAACTTATCTTGTGATGTGGATGAAGTATTGTGGCCAGACCCAGGCCGGAGAAGAGATGAAGGGTAGCTTAGCACTGGTGACTGCCCCCCCCTACCAATTCCTGGACCCCGGGACCCCACACACACACACAATTGTGTTCTTTACTGTAATCTAAAGACTATACTTTTGGTTTACATATGTTTATGGTTTTGTTGTATGCTACTGTATACAACAGTAATGTTCGGCCTAATAAATATTTTCTGTTTCTACATTGCATTGGTGTTTACAGTGTACTTGTTACCCCTCTCAGCAGATTACTTTCACTGTAGAACATTGCATTGGTGTTTACAGTGTTCTTGTTACCCCTCTCAGCAGATTACTTTCACTGTAGAACATTGCATTGGTGTTTACAGTGTACTTGTTACCCCTCTCAGCAGGTTACTTTCACTGTAGAACATTGCATTGGTGTTTACAGTGTACTTGTTACACCTCTCAGCAGATTACTTTCACTGTAGAACATTGTATTGAAATGTAGATATAAGCCTATGAAAGACCAAAGAGCTTTAGATATAGAACAACAGTGTTTACATGGTATATCCAGAAATGTACTATTATGAAAGACCAAAGAGCTTTAGATTTAGAACAACAGTGTTTACATGGTATATCCAGAAATGTACTGTTATGAAAGACCAAAGAGCTTTAGATTTAGAACAACAGTGTTTACATGGTATATCCAGAAATGTACTATTATGAAAGACCAAAGAGCTTTAGATTTAGAACAACAGTGTTTACATGGTATATCCAGAAATGTACTGTTATGAAAGACCAAAGAGCTTTAGATATAGAACAACAGTGTTTACATGGTAGATCCAGAAATGTACTATTATCAAAGCAGTGTTTGCCATTTGATGCCAATGCTTCATTCTGACGTGTGTTCATGGCATTTTGAATGCAGTGGTACATTTTGAAGGAGACGTGAGGCATTTTGCATTTTGTGTGTGCAGTTTTGGGATTTGTGTGTAGAGTTTTGAAAAAAAGGAGACAGTTTTGAAAACGTGTGTAAGCAGTTGGAAAAAAACTGTAACAGGGACACAACACAATCATGAAATAGTGAGTCCAATAAAAGTCTCTAGGGAGGTCTCTGCTGCTCTCTGGTGCCACGAAGAACTATGACACCAAGATTCAAGGGTCAGATTAGGAAGGAAGAGGTGGTGCTTGCTTGATTGCACCTATGACATCTGGTTGGCAAGCATGTGAATGGTTTGTGCGTGGAGTGAATGGTTTGTGTGTGGAGTGAATGGTTTGTGTGTGGAGTGAATGGTTTGTGTGGAGTGAATGGTTTGTGTGGAGTGAACGGTTTGTGTGTGGACTGTATGGTTGATGAAACAGTGAAGCATGTGCTGATGTAATGTAAGTGCTGGTATGTGGAAGAGAGGGAAAGATTGACGTGTAGGGTTATTGAGGTTGGACGAGGATGGTGGAGGGGGGGTGGAATCAGAATAAATAGAACGGACTTGGAAGCTCTAACTAGCAATTGACTGGTAAACTCATGGGTTATGGGAACACTCCCAATGGCTGCCTGGTAATGTGATGCAATCATTTCCATGGTATTTTGTTATGTTCTATCAACTGATGCTGGATTGCCATGATAATGTAGAATGTTCATTCAGATGATGCTGGATTGCCATGATAATGTAGAATGTTCATTCAGATGATGCTGGATTGCCATGATAATGTAGAATGTTCATTCAGATGATGCTGGATTGCCATGATAATGTAGAATGTTCATTCAGATGATGCTGGATTGCCATGATAATGTGAAATGTTCATTAAAATTATGCTAATCGATGCAATGCAACGTGTCAGAGATCATCAATGAAGCGCTTTGCGTTCTATGGAAAATAATCAATGAGGGGGAAGGTGTATTCCAAGACGCACACAGAGTTGATTACCCCTTATATGCCATGTCTATAGTTTAACACGTTTACCACCAGAAATGGGTTCATTTGAAGGTAGAAATGGGTTCAGTTGAAGGTAGAAATGGGTTAATCCACTGAAGTAGCTGGCAAGTTTACCAGATAGTTACAGTAGTTGCCGTGATAACCAAACAAACAGACTTACTAGTTAAGCTATGTATTGCTGGACATTGAGGCTTAAAACTTCTTGCAGATCAGTGGGATGGTGGCCAACATCCGGTGAAATGGCAGAGCGCCAAATTCAAATTAAATTACTATAAATATTAAACTTTCATGAAATCACAAGTGCAATACATCAAAATAAAGCTTAAATTGTTGTTAATCAAGGCAAGGTGTCAGATTTCAAAAAGGCTTTACGGCGAAAGCAAACCATGTGATTATCTGAGGACAGCGTCCAGCATACAAATGCATAACACATCTTTTTCAACCAGGGAGTTGAGACACGAAAGTCAGAAATAGCCATATAATATATGCCTTACCTTTGAAGATCTTCTGTTGGCACTCCAAAATGTCCCGGAAACATCACAAATGGTCCTTGTGTTCGATAATGTCCTTTTTTATGTCCCAAAAATGCCCATTTATTTGGTGTGTTTGATTCAGAAATACACCGGTTTCAACTCGCCCAACATGCCTAAAGTATCTAATAAGTTACCTGTAAACTTGGTCCAAACATTTCAAACAATATTCCTAATCCTTTCTCAGGTTGTCACGCCCTGGTCTTTTGTGTTTTCTTTATTATTTGGTCAGGCCAGGGTGTGACATGGGTTTTTTATGTGGTGTGTTTTGTCTTGGGTTTTTTTTCGTACGTATTGGGATTGTGGCTTAGTGGGGTTTTCTAGATAAGTCTATGGTTGCCTGAAGTGGTTCTCAATCAGAGGCAGGTGTTTATCGTTGTCTCTGATTGGGAAACATATTTAGGCAGCCATATTCTTAGAGTTTCGTGGGTGATTGTTCCTGTCTCTGTGTTAGTTTGCACCAGATAGGCTGTATAGGTTTTCACGTTACGTTTGTTGTTTTTGTATTGATCGTGTTTCATCGTCATAAAACATGTATCAAGAATACCACGCTGCATTTTGGTCTGACTCTCCTTCACCGCAAGAAAACCGTAACACAGGTATCCTAAAATGTAAATAATTGATACAATTTCAGACATGATAATCTGTTTTCAATACCGAAGAAAAATACCATGGAGTAAAATACTTCAGCCCTTCACAGTGACACGAACAATTTACAGCCGTACTTCTTCATTCCTCAAAAGAAAAATCTAGTGGAAGCCATAGAAACTGCAAACAGGGCCCATATAAATCAGGATTCCCAATGAAACCTTGTAGAAAACACAATGAACTTTCCCTGGGTGGATTTTGCTCTGGGTTTCACCTGCTAAATTAGTTCTGTTATACTCACAGACATTATTCTGTGTGTGCTGGGTGTTTTCTATGCAAATCTAATTATATGCATATCCTAACTTCTGGGCCTGAGAAACAGGCAGTTTAATTTGGGCACCCTTTTCATCCGGATGTGAAAATACCGCCCCCTATCCCGAAGAAGATTTAAGGAAAATATTTCAGGAGTGGTGTGAGCACATTGCCTGCACAGTGTAGTGGATGGAAAGAAGGAAGAATGTTTGTTTTACTGATGTTTGATGAAGAGTATCTGCCTATATATGTAAAGATGGGATAAGTGAGATATGCTGGAAGAGCATTTGTACTGTAATTAAACTGTTTTTAAAATATGGCCATTTCTCAAGTGTGTGTCAAAGGAACCAAAATGTAGTTGAAAAATCTGATGATGTACGATGTAGCAATTGTGGTGGAAATCACATTACCGAATTCCTGGAGTGCTGGAGTGCTGAATTCCTGGAGTGCTGGAGTGCTGAATTCCTGGAGTGCTGGAGTGCTGAATTCCTAGAGTGCTGGAGTGCTGAATTCCTGGAGTGCCAGAGTGCTGAATTCCTGGAGTGCTGGAGTGGTGGATTCCTGGAGTGCTGGAGTGCTGAATTCCTGGAGTGCTGGAGTGCTGAATTCCTGGAGTGCTGGAGTGCTGAATTCCTGGAGTCCTGGAGTGCTGGAGTGCTGGAGTGCCCTGCTAGCATAAAGGAATTTGAAGATGCAAGGATCCGAGATGTACAACAGGTCTCATACAGGCGTGAAAGGGCAGTGTGGAGTGTCTCATACAGGTGTGAAAGGGCAGTGTGGAGTGTCTCATACAGGTGTGAAAGGGCAGTGTGGAGTGTCTCATACAGGTGTGAAAGGGCAGTGTGGAGTGTCTCATACAGGTGTGAAAGGGCAGTGTGGAGTGTCTCATACAGGTGTGAAAGGGCAGTGTGGAGTGCAATAGAGATTGCATCATCTGTGGATCTGTTGGGGCGGTATGCAAATTGGAGTGGGTCTAGAGTTTCTGGGATAATGGTGTTGATGTGACCCATGACCAGCCTTTCAAAGCACTTCATGGCTACAGACATGAGTGCTACGGGTCGGTAGTCTATTAGGCAGGTTACCTTAGTGTTATTGGGCACAGGGACTATGGTGGTCTGCTTGAAACATGTTGGTATTAAAGACTCAGTCAGGGACAGGTTGAAAATGTCAGTGAAGACACTTGCCAGTTGGTCAGCGCATGCTCGCAGTACACGTCCTGGTAATCGGTCTGGCCCTGCGGCCTTGTGAATGTTGACCCTCTTTAAAGGTCTTACCCACATCGTCTGCGGAGAGCGTGATCACACAGTCTTCCGGAACAGCTGGTGCTCTCATGCATGTTTCAGTGTTACTTGTTTCCAAGTGAGTATAGAAGTAGTTTAGCTCGCCTGGTAGGCTCGTGTCACTGGGCAGCTCTTGGCTGTGCTTCCCTTTGTGGTCTGTAATAGTTTGCAAGCCCTGCCACATCCGACGAGTGTCAGAGCCAGTGTAGTACGATTCGATCTTAGTCCTGTATTGACGCTTTGCTTGTTTGATGGTTTGTTGGAGGGCATAGCAGGATTTCTTATAAGATTCCGGGTTATTGTCCCGCTCCTTGAAAGCACAAGCAGCACAAGCCTTTAGCTCAGTGTGGATGCTGTCTGTAATCCATGGCTTCTGGTTGAGGTATGTACGTATGGTCACTGTGGGGACGACATCATCAATGCACTTATTGATGAAGCCAGTGACTGATGTGGTGTGCTCCTCAATGCCATCGGAGGAATCCCGGAACATATTCCAGTCTGTGCTAGCATAACAGTCCTGTTGCTTAGCATCTGCTTCATCTGACCAATTTTTTATTGATCAAGTCACTGGTGCTTCCTGCCTTAATCTTTTCTTGTAAGCAGGAATCAGGAGGATATAACTATGCTCAGATTTGTCAAATGGAGGGCGAAGGAGAGTTTTGTACACGTCTCTGTGTGTGGAGTAACTGTGGTCTAGATTATTTTTCCTCTGGTTGCACATTTAACATGCTGGTAGAAATTAGGTCAAACTGATTTCATTTTTCCTGCATTAAAGTCCCCGGCCACTAGGAGCGCCACCTCTGGATAAGCGTTTTCCTGTTTGCTTATAACCGTATACAGCTCATTGAGTGATCATATAGATGAAAAGTCTCTAGGTAGATAGTATGGTCTACAGCTTATCATGAGATACTCTACCTCAGGTGAGCAAAACCTCAAGACTTCCTTAGATATTGTGCACTAGCTGTTGTTTACAAATATACATAGACCATCACCCTTTGTCTTACCAGAGGCTGCTGTTCTGTCCTGCCGATACAGTGTATATCCCGCCAGCTGTATGTTATTCATGTCGTCATTCAGCCACGACTCGGTGAAAGATAAGATATTACAGTTTTTAATGTCCTGTTGGTAGGATATACATGCTTTTAGTTCATCCACTTTATTATCCAGTGATTGTACGTTGGCCAATAGTTCCCATGGCAAAGGCAGATTAGTCGCCGGATCCTTAGAAGGCACCCCGATCTCCTTCCGCCAAACCTCTGACTCTTGGTCCTGTGAGTGACAGGGATGAGGGCCTGTTCGGTGTCTGGAGTAAATCCCTCTCGTCCGACTCATTAAAGGAAAATTATTCATCCAGTTCAAGGTGAGAAATCGCTGTTCTGATATCCAGCAGCTCTTTTCGGTTATAAGAGACGGTAGCGTCAACATTATTTATTTATTTAACCTATTTAACTAGGCAAGTCAGTTAAGAATAAAATCTTATTTTCAATGACTGCCTAGGAACAGTGGGTTAACTGCCTGTTCAGGGGCAGAACAACAGATTTGTACCTTTTCAGCTCGTGGATTTGAACTTGCAACCTTTCGGTTACTTGTCCATCGCTCTAACCGCTAGGCTACCTGCTGGTTACTGGCCCAGTGCTCTAACCAATAGGCTACCTGCTGGTTACTGGCCCAACACTCTAACCACTAGGCTACCTGCTGGTTACTGGCCCAGTGCTCTAACCAATAGGCTACCTGCTGGTTACTGGCCCAACGCTCTAACCACTAGGCTACCTGCTGGTTACTGGCCCAGTGCTCTAACCAATAGGCTACCTGCTGGTTACTGGCCCAACGCTCTAACCACTAGGCTACCTGCTGGTTACTGGCCCAACGCTCTAACCACTAGGCTACCTGCTGGTTACTGGCCCAACGCTCTAACCACTAGGCTACCTGCTGGTTACTGGCCCAGTGCTCTAACCAATAGGCTACCTGCTGGTTACTGGCCCAACGCTCTAACCACTAGGCTACCTGCTGGTTACTGGCCCAACGCTCTAACCACTAGGCTACCTGCTGGTTACTGGCCCAACGCTCTAACCACTAGGCTACCTGCTGGTTACTGGCCCAACGCTCTAACCACTAGGCTACCTGCTGGTTACTGGCCCAACGCTCTAACCACTAGGCTACCTGCTGGTTACTGGCCCAACGCTCTAACCACTAGGCTACCTGCTGGTTACTAGTCCAACACTCTAACCACTAGGCTACCTGCTGGTTACTGGCCCAACGCTCTAACCACTAGGCTACCTGCTGGTTACTGGCCCAACGCTCTAACCACTAGGCTACCCTGCCACCCCAATTATGTACAAAATAAGTTACAAACAATGTGAAAAAACAAGCAAAATAGCACGGTTGGTTAAGAGCCCGTAAAAGAAAATACCCCATAAAGACAAAGTGAAAACAGGTTTTAGACATTATTGCAAATGTTTTACAAATAAAAAAACAGAAATACCTTATTTACATAAATATTCAGACCCTTTGCGATGAGACTCGAAATTGATCTCAGGTGCATCCTGTTTCCATTGATCATCATTGAGATGTTTCTACAACTTGATTGGAGTCCACCTGTGGTAAATTCAATTGATTGAAAAAGAGCCACACACTCTAGGAGCTCAGGTGCAATAATTTAAAAACCCAATAAGCAACAGACAAGCTGTCTTCTTCATGGTATAATGACAAACACTGTGGAGTCACTAGTTTATATAGTGTCAAAGGATACACACAGGTGTCTGTCTAATCATAATGACAAACACTGTGGAGTCACTAGTTGATATAGTGTCAAAGGAGGTGTCTTATCATGGCCGGGTTTGGCCTGATATCATTGGTTGATTCTCAGATATAAGAAGAACATACCAAAAACATGAATGGATAGCATACGATAATACATACAATTTGGATACATAGGCCTACAAACATTTACAATGTTTCCATCTGGTAGAGGTGCAAATATATGTTGTGCAGGGATATTTTGGGGTGGTAAATCAGAGTTTACAAGTTGATCTCTGAGGTTTCAGCCCTGAGTGAGAATCCAAACAAGGGAGGGTCTGAAAACACATTACCGATACTGTCATCGGATCTTAGGATGTGCCAATGTTTGTGAACGATTCCCTTAATTTGTTCAGAGCACTTTGAATAGCGGTTAGTTAGAGCACAAGAATGCTTCTTTTTAGGAGACTGAGATCATGTCTCGATTTGTTTAGAACTTTCTTTGCGTCTCAGCCATATTTCTGTCGAAATCTGATTGTTTTTTGCAAATTCTTTTGATTTGACAGAATTGGCTCTAGGGCAAAGTGTTTTTCAAGGGAAGCGGGTGTCAACAATCAGCCCTCAACAAACTGTTACGATCAGTAGGTTTCCTGTAAAGATCAGTGTATAGAACATTATCCAAACACAAAATCAGAAGATCAAGGAAACTGATTTGACGTGTGTCAGACTGTATAATAAATCTCAGATGCTCAGAACAGGAGTTAAGAAAAGCATAAAACACCCTGAGCTGTTTTGCATCACTCCTCCATGGAACACAAATATCATCAATATACCGTTTCCAAATAATAATGTCAGGCAATAATTTTTTTTTGAGAGGATTGAAAATGGACTGTTTCTCTCCATGTAACCCACATACACATTAGCATAGTTGGGAGCCATGGGGGATCCCAAAGCAGTACCCTTCGTCTGAATAAAGACATTATTTAGAATAAAGAAATCATTTCATAAAGAAATCATTTAGAAACATGAAGTAGTTATGTGTGAGTACTATTTCTACCAATGTTATAATGCAGCACTGGAAGGTAGTTCATTAAGGTCACGTTGCAGAAGAAAATGTTCCATAGCTTCAATTACCGCCCTCGTGTGGAATATTTGTGTATAACGACTCAACATCAAAAGTAACTAACAAAGTATTCTCAGGGAGAGAATCAAGAGATTCAATAATAGAGATCATACTGCTGGTGTCCTTTAGGAGGGGAGCTGGTCTGAGACCATATTGCTGGTGTCCTTTACAAAGGAGGGGAGCTGTTCTGAGACCAGACTGCTGGTGTCCTTTACAAAGGAGGGGAGCTAGTCTGAGACCAGACTGCTGGTGTCCTTTACAAAGGAGGGGAGCTGTTCTGAGACCATACTGCTGGTGTCCTTTACAAAGGAGGGGAGCTGTTCTGAGACCAGACTGCTGGTGTCCTTTAGGAGGGGAGCTGTTCTGAGACCAGACTGCTGGTGTCCTTTACAAAGGAGGGGAGCTGGTCTGAGACCAGACTGCTGGTGTCCTTTACAAAGGAGGGGAGCTGTTCTGAGACCAGACTGCTGGTGTCCTTTACAAAGGAGGAGAGCTGTTCTGAGACCATACTGCTGGTGTCCTTTAGGAGGGGAGCTGTTCTTAGATCATACTGCTGGTGTCCTTTAGGAGGGGAGCTGTTCTGAGACCATACTGCTGGTGTCCTTTACAAAGGAGGGGAGCTGTTCTGAGATCATACTGCTGGTGTCCTTTAGGAGGAGAGCTGTTCTGAGACCATACTGCTGGTGTCCTTTAGGAGGGGAGCTGTTCTGAGACCATACTGCTGGTGTCCTTTAGGAGGGGAGCTGTTCTGAGACCATACTGCTGGTGTCCTTTACAAAGGAGGGGAGCTGTTCTGAGACCATACTGCTGGTGTCCTTTACAAAGCTAGGAGACATGGGCAGGGCTCAATATCTTGCTTGATAAATTGAAGACACTCAGTCCCTTTGGTCCTGGGACCGTGTGAACGGTCTCCTCTGCCTCTGGTAGTCGTTTCTTCTTACCCCGTCGCGTACGGCATCTCACACACCTGTCTATATAAGGTGCATGTCAGAGGAAACACCAAGCCATGAGGTCGAAGGAATTGTCTGTAGCGCTCCAAAGCAGGATTGTGTCGAGGCACAGATCTGGGGAAGAGTATCATAAAATGTCTGCAGGATTGAAGGTTCCTAAGAAAACAGTGGCCTTTATCATTCTTAAATGGAAGAAGTTTGGAACCACCAAGACTCTCCCTAGAGCTGGCCGTCAGGCCAAACTGAGAAATCAGGGGAGAAGGGCCTTGGTCAGGGAGGTGACCGAGAACCCGATGGTCACTGTGACAGAGCTCTACAGTATGTGATATCAACACAGAAGTATATTTTCTGGGTGATTTAAATATTCACTGGCTTTCATCAAGCTTCCCAATCAAAAACAATGTAAAACTGTAAACCAATACCTGCAATCTGGTTCAGGTTGTCAGTCAACCTGCCATGGTTACAAAAAAGCACAGGAATGAAATCATCAACATGTATTGGTCACATCTTTAATAGTGCTGCAGAAATGTGCTTGAAAGCAGTATCCAGATCCATAGGATGTAGTGATCACAATATACAGTGTCACCCCCCTATTTTGTTGTCTTACAACCTGGAATTAAAAGTATTTGGGGGGGTTGTAGTATCATTTGATTTACACAACATGTTTATCACTTTGACTTTGCAAAATATTTTTTATTGTGAAACAAACAAGAAATAAAGACTAAAAAACTGAACTTGAGCGTGCATAACTATTCAGCCCCCAAAGTCAATACTTTGTAGAGCCAACTTTTGCACCAATTACAGCTGCAAGTCTCTTGGGCTATGTCTCTATAAGCTTGGCACATCTAGCCACTGGGATTGTTGCCCATTCTTCAAGGCAAAACTGCTCCAGCTCCTTCAAGTTGGATGGGTTCCGCTGGTGTACAGCAATCTTTAAGTCATACCACAGAATCTCAATTGGATTGAGGTTTGGGTTTTGACTAGGCCATTCCAAGACATTTAAATGTCTCCCCTTAAATCAATCGAGCGTTGCTTTAGCAGTATGCTTAGGGTCATTGTCCTGCTGGAAGGTGAACCTCCGTCCCAGTCTCAAATCTCTGGAAGACAAACAGGTTTCCCTCCATAATGTCCCTGTTTTAGTGCCATCCATCATTCCTTCAATTCTGACCAGTTTCCCAGTCCCTGCCGATGGAAAAACATCCTCACAGCATGATGCTGCCACCACCATGCTTCACTGTGGGGATGGTGTTCTCCGGGTTCTCTGGGTTTGTGCCAGACAGCTTTTTCCTTGATTGCCAAAAAGCTCAATTTTAGTCTCATCTGACCAGAATACATTCTTCTATATGTTTGGGAGTCTCCCACATGCCATTTGGCGAACACCAAACATATTTGCTTATTTTTTCTGGCCACTCTTCCGTAAAGCCCAGCTCTGTGAAGTGTACGGCTTAAAGTGGTCCTATGGACAGATACCCCAATCTCCGCTGTGGAGCTTTGCAGCTCCTTCAGGGTTATCTTTGGTCTCTTTGTTGCCTCTGTGATTAATGCCCTCCTTGCCTGGTCCGTGAGTTTTGGTGGGCGGCCCTCTCGTGCCATATTCTTTCTATTTTTTAATAATGGATTTAATGGTGCTCCGTGGGATGTTCAAAGTTTCGGATATTTTTTTTAACCCAACCCTGATCTGTACTTCTCCACAACTTTGTCCCTGACCTGTTTGGAGAGCTCCTTGGTCTTCATGGTGCTACTTTCTTGGTGGTGCCCCTTGCTTAGTGGTGTTGCAGACTCCGGGGCCTTTCAGAACAGGTGTATATATACTGAGATCATGTGACAGACATTGTGACATTTAGATTGCACACAGGTGGACTTTATTTAACTAATTATTTGACCAGATCTTATTTAGGGGCTTCATAGTATTGGGGGTGAATACAGTGCCTTGCGAAAGTATTCGGCCTCCTTGAACTTTGCGACCTTTTGCCACATTTCAGGCTTCAAACATAAAGATATAAAACTGTATTTTTTTTGTGAAGAATCAACAACAAGTGGGACACAATCATGAAGTGGAACGACAGTTATTGGATATTTTTTTAACAAATCAAAAACTGAAAAATTGGGCGTGCAAAATTATTCAGCCCCCTTAAGTTAATACTTTGTTAGGCCACCTTTTGCTGCGATTACAGCTGTAAATCGCTTGGGGTATGTCTCTATCAGTTTGCACATCGAGAGACTGACATTTTTTCCCATTCCTCCTTGCAAAACAGCTCGAGCTCAGTGAGGTTGGATGGAGAGCATTTGTGAACAGCAGTTTTCAGTTCTTTCCACAGATTCTCGATTGGATTCAGGTCTGGACTTTGACTTGGCCATTCTAACACCTGGATATGTTTATTTTTGAACCATTCCATTGTAGATTTTGCTTTATGTTTTGGATCATTGTCTTGTTGGAAGACAAATCTCCGTCCCAGTCTCAGGTCTTTTGCAGACTCCATCAGGTTTTCTTCCAGAATGGTCCTGTATTTGGCTCCATCCATCTTCCCATCAATTTTAACCATCTTCCCTGTCCCTGCTGAAGAAAAGCAGGCCCAAACCATGATGCTGCCACCACCATGTTTGACAGTGGGGATGGTGTGTTCAGCTGTGTTGCTTTTACGCCAAACGTTTTGCATTGTTGCCAAAAGTTTAATTTTGGTTTCATCTGACCAGAGCACCTTCTTCCACATGTTTGGTGTGTCTCCCAGGTGGCTTGTGGCAAACTTTAAACAACACTTTTTATGGATATCTTTAAGAAATGGCTTTCTTCTTGCAACTCTTCCATAAAGGCCAGATTTGTGCAATATACGACTGATTGTTGTCCTATGGACAGAGTCTCCCACCTCAGCTGTAGATCTCTGCAGTTCATCCAGAGTGATCATGGGCCTCTTGGCTGCATCTCTGATCAGTCTTCTCCTTGTATGAGCTGAAAGTTTAGAGGGACGGCCAGGTCTTGGTAGATTTGCAGTGGTCTGATACTCCTTCCATTTCAATATTATCGCTTGCACAGTGCTCCTTAGGATGTTTAAAGCTTGGGAAATCTTTTTGTATCCAAATCCGGCTTTAAACTTCTTCACAACAGTATCTCGGACCTGCCTGGTGTGTTCCTTGTTCTTCATGATGCTCTCTGAGCTTTTAACGGACCTCTGAGACTATCACAGTGCAGGTGCATTTATACGGAGACTTGATTACACACAGGTGGATTGTATTGATCATCATTAGTCATTTAGGTCAACATTGGATCATTCAGAGATCCTCACTGAACTTCTGGAGAGAGTTTGCTGCACTGAAAGTAAAGGGGCTGAATAATTTTGCACGCCCAATTTTTCAGTTTTTGATTTGTTAAAAAAGTTTGAAATATCCAATAAATGTCGTTCCACTTCATGATTGTGTCCCACATGTTGTTGATTCTTCACAAAAAAATACAGTTTTATATCTTTATGTTTGAAGCCTGAAATGTGGCAAAAGGTCGCAAAGTTCAAGGGGGCTGAATACTTTCGCAAGGCACTGTATGTACCCACCACTTTTCTGTTTTTATTGAATGTTATTTTTTTTAAACAAGTGATTTTTTTTCATTTCACTTCACTAATTTGGACTATTTTGTTTATGTCCATTACATGAAATCAAAATAAAAATCTATTTAAATTCCAAGTTATGTTGCAACAAAATAGGAAAAATGCCCAGCCTAAAACCCCAAACAGCAAGCAATGCAGGTGTAGAAGCACGGTGGCTAGGAAAAACTCCCTAGAAAGGCCAAAACCTAGGAAGAAACCTAGAGAGGAACCAGACTATGAGGGGTGGCCAGTCCTCTTCTGGCTGTGCCGGGTGGAGATTATAACAGAATATGGCCAAGATGTTCAAATGTTCATAAATGACCAGCAAGGTCAAATAATAATAATCACAGTAGTTGTAGAGGGTGCAACAAGTCAGCACCTCAGGAGCAAATGTCAGTTGGCTTTTCATAGCCGATCATTAAGAGTATCTCTACCGCTCCTGCTGTCTCTAGAGCGTTGAAAACAGCAGGTCTGGGACAGGTAGCACGTCCGGTGAACAGGTCAGGGTTCCATAGCCACAGGCAGAACAGTTGAAACTGGAGCAGCAGCACAGCCAGGTGGACTGGGGACAGCAAGGAGTCATCAAATCAAATCAAATCAAATGTATTTATATAGCCCTTCGTACATCAGCTGATATCTCAAAGTGCTGTACAGAAACCCAGACTAAAACCCCAAACAGCAAGCAATGCAGGTGTAGAAGCACGGTCATCATGCGAGGTAGTCCTGCCAGGTAGTAGGCCTACAGAAACATTGATGAGGGAGTAGGCCTTTTGCAAGGCACTGTAGTAGCCACATCTAGGAAAACCAAAGATCCAAAGTCAGTGCCTAATATAGTGCATAAGAGGTCATACAATAAGTTTTGTAATGATTCCTATGTGGTTGACGTAAATAATATCTGTTGGTCCATTGTGTTTAATGAGGAGCAAACAGATGTTGCACTTGATACATTTATGAAACTGCTTATCCCAGTTACTAATAAGCATGCACCCATTAAGAAAATTATTGTAAAAACTGTTAAATTGATGAGGAATTGAACAATTGTATCGTTGAGATGGATTAGGCAAAAATAATGGCAAATAAGTCTGACTGCACAACCGATTGGCAAATGTACTGCAAATTGAGAAATCATGTGACTAAACTGAATAAAAAGAAGAAGAAACTACACTATGAAACAAAGATAAATGACATAAAGAATGATGGTAAAAAGCTTTGGAGCAGCTTAAATTAAACTTTGGGGACAAAAGGCAAACAGCTGATTCATTGAATCAGATGGCTCATTCATCACAAAACCGACTGATTTTGACAACTACTTTAATGATTTTTTAATTGTCAAGATTAGCAAATTTAGGCATGTCATGCCAGCAACAAATGCTGACACAACACATCCAAGTATATCTGACCAAATTATTAAAGACAAGAATTGTAATTTAGAATTCCGTGAAGTGAGAGTGGAAAGGTGAAAAGATTGTTGTATATACACAGGGGTATGACAACTTGGATGGAAAATGACTGAGGTTAATAGATGGCTGCCTATTCACCAAACTCACTAAAAGTAGAAGTATAAAGCCTCTCTTGAAAAAGCCTTGACCCAGAAAAGATAAAAAACAACTTGGATGGCAGCAACTCACTGCCTTCCTGAAGACAAACAATGTATACGAAATGCTTCAGTCTGGTTTTAGACCCCATCATAGCACTGAGACTGCACTTGTGAAGGTGGTAAATTACCTTTTAATGGCATCAGACTGAGGCTCTGCATCTGTCCTCGTGCTCCTAGACCTTAGTGCTGCTTTTGATACCATCAATCATCACATTGATGGTGGTTTAGAGCTTATCTGTCGGAAAGATATCAGATATCAGTTTGTCTCTGTTGATGGTTTGTCCTCTGATAAATCAACTGTACAATTCGGTGTTCCTCAAGGCGCCGTTTTAGGAGCCCTATTGTTTTCACTATATATTTTACCTCTTGGTGATGTCATTCAGAAACACATTATCAACTTTTACTGCTATGTGGACGACACACAGCTGTACATTTCGATGAAACATAGTAATGCCCCAAAATTGCCCTCGCTGGAAGCCTGTGATTCAGACATAAAGAAGTGGATGGCAAGAAAAGGTTCTACTTTTAAAAAATCAGACAAAACAGAGATGCTAGTGCTTGGTCCCAAGAAACAAAGAGATCTTCTGTTGAATCTGACAATTAATCTTGATGGTTGTAGTCATCTCAAATAAAACTGTGAAGGACCTCAGCGTTACTCTGGAGCCTGATCTCTCATTTTACGAATATATCAAGACTGTGTCAAGAACAGCTTTTTTCTATCTGCGTAACATTGCAAAAATCAGGAACTTTCTGTCCAAACATGATGCAGAAAAATGTATCCATGCTTTGGTCACTTCTAGAGTAGACTACTGAAATGCTCTACTTTCCGGCTACTCAGATAAAGCACAAAATAAACTTCAGTTAGTGCTAAACACGGCTGCTAGAATCTTGACTAGAACCCCAAAAATGTATCACATTACTCCAGTACTAGCCTCTCTACACTGGCTTCCTGTTAAGGCTAGGGCTTATTTCATTGCTAACCTACAAAGGATGGTTACATGGGCCTGCTCCTACCTATCTTTCCGATTTGGTCCTGCCGATCATACCTACACGTACGGTATGGTCACAAGACGCAGGCCTCCTTACTGTCCCTAGAAGTTCTGATCATCAGCTTAAGGCAGGGATTTCTCCTATAGAGCTCACTTTTATGGAATGGTCTGCCTACCCATGTGAGAGATGCAGACCCTTTAAGTCTTTATTGAAGACTCATCTCTTCAGTAGGTCCTATGATTGAATTAAGTCTGGCCCAGGAGTGTGAAGGTGAACAGAAAGGCACTGGGATTCTCTGCTTCAAACCCTATTAAAGGGGCTGAGTCACTGGCTTACAGGTGCTCTTCCATGCCGTCCCTAGGAGGGATGTTTCACTTGAGTGGGTTGAGTCACTGACATGGTCTTCCTGTCCGGCTTCAAACGGAACTGGTATGTTGGGACGCACTCATTGTGATGGCCATCTGGTTGGGCAATCTACTTTGGGAGCATCGGTACCCACATCGCTTCTCTCCCTTTCTCAGTGAACAATCTGTAGCCGCGTCTGAACCTGAGGTAGGGGCCTCCCTGCAGCGGAGCGATGCAGACGGAGACAGCTGGGGCTCTCTCTATTGTAGTCAAGGAGGGCTCCAGCAGTGTCCGGTACATCCCAACTCGGGATCCACGAGAGCAGAGGGACAATCACGTGATCTTCCACCGCCTGGTACAGGTGTGAGTATCCCATCTAATGCAAGTTCTTGTGATGTTAGGGGAATAACCTGTGTGTAAATGTGATCTGTTGCTGTATTTTTTTGTGTTATCTGTGATCGTTTTGTTTGTCTTGTGTAGTTTCTTAATCATTGTACCTAAACTGTATGTGTAAACATGTATACGCAGGGCCCAGCTGTAAAAGAGACCTTGGTCTCAGTCTATGTTCCTTGTTGAAATAAAGGTATAATAATAATTATAGAGAAACTCCTTCCTCTTCCCGTGCCTCAGCATCCCTGGTCTCATCGATCCATGGACTTTGTCAATGAGCTCACCTCCTCTGATGGTTTCACAACACAATTTTGGTGGTTGTGGATAGATTTTCATCGTCTCTGACCGTCGGTCCCAATCACATCACGGGTATGGAGAGCCTTTATGGAGAAGCTCAGGGTCACAGTCAGCCTCACTTCCGGGTATAGGCCTCAGTCCAACAGGCAGGTGGAGAGGATGAACCAGGAGCTGGGAAGGTTCCTAAGGAGTCACTGCCAGGACATTCAGGGAGAGTGGGCCCGATTTCTTCCATGGGCAGAGTACGCCCAGAATTTGTTTCGTCACTCCTCCACCAGGATGACTCCTTTCCCGTGTGTTCTGGGTTTTCAACCGGCTCTGGCTCCGTGGACCCCGGCCAGACGAACGCTCTTGCGGTTGATGAGTGGTTCAGGCATGCAGAAGTGTGGAGCGAGTATCACATCAGACTCCAGCACGCCTTCCACAGTCAGAAGGAGCAGGTGAGAATCCAGTGCTCCATCCTGGGGATTGTGTCAGGCTCTCTACCAGGAACCTCCCACTCCGCCTGCCCTGCTAGACGCTGCTCAAACCGTTCAAGGTTCCCTGGAGGGTCAATCAATCAATCAATCAATCAATCAAATTTATTTTATATAGCCCTTCGTACATCAGCTGATATCTCAAAGTGCTGTACAGAAACCCAGCCTAAAACCCCAAACAGCAAGCAATGCAGGTGAAGAAGCACGGTGGCTAGGAAAAACTCCCTAGAAAGGCCAAAACCTAGGAAGAAACCTAAAGAGGAACCAGGCTATGTGGGGTGGCCAGTCCTCTTCTGGCTGTGCCGGGTGGAGATTATAACAAAACATGGTCAAGATGTTCAAATGTTCATAAATGACCAGCATGGTCGAATAATAATAAGGCAGAATAGTTGAAACTGGAGCAGCAGCACAGTCAGGTGGACTGGGGACAGCAAGGAGTCATCATGTCAGGTATTCCTGGGGCATGGTCCTAGGGCTCAGGTCCTCCGAGAGAGAGAAAGAAAGAGAGAATTAGAGAGAGCATATGTGGGATGGCCAGTCCTCTTCTGGCTGTGCCGGGTGGAGATTATAACAGAACATGGCCAAGATGTTCATAAATGATCAGCATGGTCGAATAATAATAAGGCAGAACAGTTGAAACTGGAGCAGCAGCACAGCCAGGTGGACTGGGGACAGCAAGGAGTCATCATGTCAGGTAGTCCTGGGGCATGGTCCTAGGGCTCAGGTCCTCCGAGAGAGAGAAAGAGAGAAGGAGAGAATTAGAGAACGCACACTTAGATTCACACAGGACACCGAATAGGACAGGAGAAGTACTCCAGATATAACAAACTGACCCTAGCCCCCCGACACATAAACTACTGCAGCATAAATACTGGAGGCTGAGACAGGAGGGGTCAGGAGACACTGTGGCCCACTCCGAGGACACCCCCGGACAGGGCCAAACAGGAAGGATATAACCCCACCCACTCAAGGAGGTGACTTATAGGTTACAGGTGTTGGGTTCCGGTGGAGGACATTCTGGATCCCAACAACATACCCTCGTAAAACAGACTATCCAACCGATCCTTGACTTCGGCAATGTCATTTACCCAATAGCCTCCAACACCCTACTCAGAAAATTGGATGTAGTCTATCACAGTGCCATCTGTTTTGTCACCAAAGACCCTTACACTACCCACCACTGCGACCTGTATGCTCTTGTTGGTTGGCCCTCGCTTCATATTCATCGCTAAACCCACTGGCTCCAGGCCATCTATAAGTCTTTGCTAGGTAAAGCCCTGCCTTATCTCAGCTCACTGGTCACCATAGCAACACCCACCCATAGCACGCGCTACAGCAGGTATATTTCACTGGTCATCCCCAAAACCATCTCCCCCTTTGGCCGCCTTTCCTTCCAGTTCTCTACTGCCAATGACTGGAACGAATTGCAAAAATCACTGAAGCTGGAGACTTAAATCTCCCTCTCTAACTTTAAGCATCAGCTGTCAAAGCAGCTTACCGATCATTGCTCCTGTACACAGCCAATCTGTAAATAGCACACCCAACACCCATCATCCCCCTATTGTTACTTATTTTTGCTCTTTTGCACCCCAGTATCT
Source organism: Oncorhynchus mykiss (assembly GCF_013265735.2). Classification (NCBI taxonomy): domain Eukaryota; kingdom Metazoa; phylum Chordata; class Actinopteri; order Salmoniformes; family Salmonidae; genus Oncorhynchus; species Oncorhynchus mykiss. The sequence continues at coordinate 46,700,728 of NC_048589.1, read as the reverse complement.
CTACTTGCACATCATCATCTGTACATCTGTCACTCCAGTGTTAACGCTAAATTGTAACTATTTTTTACTATGGCCTATTTATTGCCTTACCTCCCTAATTTTACTACATTTGCACACACTGTATATAGATTTTTCTTCTATTGTGTTATTGACTGTACATTTGTTTATCCCATGTATGGTTTTTGTCGCACTGCTTTGCTTTATCTTGGCCAGGTTGCAGTTGTAAATGAGAACTTGTTCTCAACTGGCCTAAATAAAGGGTTAGGGTTACCTGGTTAAAAAGGTGAAATTAAAATAAAGGTGAAATAAACAAAACAAAAAAATGTAATCCGTGATTTTCATCGTCGGCGCACGGACCGGCCCGCTCCTCGTCCTCGGGACTGTTCCTCTGGCCGGTGTCGTCTTGTGGCTGGAGCCGCGCGTCAGGATGGATACTCCCTCTCCTCATCCTCAGGACTGTTCTTCTGGCCGGTGTCGTCTTGTGGCTGGAGCCGCGCGTCAGGATGGATACTCCCTCTCCTCATCCTCGGGACTGTTCTTCTGGCCGGTGTCGTCTTGTGGCTGGAGCCGCGCGTCAGGATGGATACTCCCTCTCCTCGTCCTCAGGACTGTTCCTCTGGTCGGTGTCGTCTTGTGGCTGGAGCCGCGCGTCAGGATGGATACTCCCTCTCCTCATCCTCAGGACTGTTCTTCTGGCCGGTGTCGTCTTGTGGCTGGAGCCGCGCGTCAGGATGGATACTCCCTCTCCTCGTCCTCAGGACTGTTCTTCTGGCCGGTGTCGTCTTGTGGCTGGAGCCGCGCGTCAGGATGGATACTCCCTCTCCTCGTCCTCGGGACTGTTCCTCTGGTCGGTGTCGTCTTGTGGCTGGAGCCGCGCGTCAAGATGGATACTCCCGCTCCTCGTCCTCGGGTCTTGTGGCTGGAGCCGCGCGTCAAGATGGATACTCCCGCTCCTCCCGTGTTCGCGTAGCCGGTTTACTAACCATCGATCCTGGGAATCATCATCATCATCATCATATATAATGTGGAAATTGAGGTGACTAAACTGTCATGGTCAAAATATATTGATACAACAGTAGCTAAGCTGGAGAGAAATCTGTCCATAATAAAGCGTTACTCTACCTTTTAAAAGCACTATGAACAAGGCAGGTCCTACAGGCTCTAGTTTTGTCGCACCTTGACTACTGTTCAGTTGTTCAATCGTGTGGTCAGGTGCCACAAAGAGGAAATTTGCAAAGTTGAAAGCACAGAGCTGTCTGTTACAACGACTATCACACAGCCCGGACACCCATGCATACACCACAAAACATGCCACCAGAGGTCTCTTCAGTCCCCAAGGCCAGCACAGACTATGGGAGGCTCTATTCCACATCAGGTAACTGATGCAGCAGTATAATCAGGCTGGTTATGGCTCACATAAACTCCATCATTCCAGACATCCTGGACCCACTCCAATTCGCATAACGCCCCAACAGATTCATAGACGATGGAATCTCAATTGCACTCCACACTGCCTTCACCCACCTAGATAAGAGGAATGCTGTTCATTGACTACAGCTCAGCATTCAATATCATAGTCCCCTCCAAGCTCATCGCTAAACTAAGGGCCCTGGGACTGAACACATCCCTCTGCAACTGGATCCTGAACTTCCTTAAGGGCCGCCCCCAGGTGTTGAAGGTAGGCAACCTCACCTCCTCCACATAGTCCCCTCCTGTACTCCCTGTTCACCCACGACTGTGTGGGCACACATGACTCCAACACCATCATTAAGTTTGCTGACGATATGATCACAGCCTACAGGGAGGAGGTTAGTAAACTTGGCAGTGTGGTGCCAGCACAACAACCCAGCTAACAACAAACGTTCCTGCAACTTAAGAGAACATTCCTTTCAGAGTCTCATTAGGTCATTAAACTAAAGTTATCATAGGAATGTTTTCGTGATGTGCAAGGAATGTTTCCAAGAGACCATTCCGTTAACATCAAATCGAACTTCCACAGAACTCAGAACTTAAGATATGAATGTTCTAGACACGTGTATCATGAGATTGTTTCAAGAACATTCCTTTCCTGTTTTCTAAGAGAATATTCAATCATTGTCCCAGAAAACATACACAGAACATGGTTACCGTGTTCTCAAAATGTAAGACATGAATGTCCAAGACACGTTTCCTGAGAACATTGCAAGAACATTTGTATCCAAAGAAAAATGTAGAACACGTCTTTTCAGCCACAGGTGCTGACCGGTGTATAAAAAAACAACGTCTCATCCGCAAACTGGGCCACACCAGTTCACAGAACGGGACCTCCGAGTACTGAAACGCCTGGTTGCAAAACTCACTATACAGTTCCAAACTGCCTTTGCAAGCAACGTCAGAACTGTTTGTCTGGAGCTTCATGAAATGGGTTTCCCCTGGCCGAGCAACCGCACACAAGCCTAAGATCACCATGTTCAATACCAAGTGTCGGCTGGAGTGGTGTAAAGCTCGCCGTCTTTGGACTCTGGAGCAGTGGAAACACGTTCTCTGGAGTGATGCCATCATCTGGCAGTCCAACGGACTAATCTGGATGCAAGAAGAACGCTACCTGTCCCAATTCATATTGCCAGCTGTAAAGTTTGTTGGAGGAGGATGATGTTCGGGGGCTGTTTTTCATGGTTCGGGCCCCTTAGTTCCAGTGAAGGGAAATCTTAACGCTACAGCATACAATGACATTCTAGACGATTCTGTGCTTTCAACTTTGTGGCAACAGTTTGGAGAAGGCCCTTTCCTGTTTCAGCATGACAATGCCCCTGTGCACAAAGTGAGGTCCATATAGAAACGGTTTCTAGAGATCAGTGTAGAAGAACTTGACTGGCCTGCACATAGCCCTGACCTCAACCCCATCGAACGCCTAATTGCCCAACATCAGTGCCGACCTCACTAATGCTCTTGGGGCTGAATGGAAGTAAGTCCCTGCAGTAATGTACCAACATCTAGTGGAAAGCCTTCCCAGAAGAGTGGAGGCTGTTATAGCAGCAAAGGGGGGACCAACTCCATATTAATGCCCATGTAACGCTTCTCGTTGGTGGAAGGAGAGGAGGACCAAAATGCAGCGTGGTAAGTGTTCGTCATGTTTTAATTGAACAAACTGAACACTACACAAAATAATAACGAAGAGAAAACAAAACAGTTCTGCCAGAAATTAAACACCCAAATTAAACACCCACAACAAAAATGGGGAAAACAGGCTACCTAAGTATGATTCTCAATCAGAGACAACGAACGACACCTGCCTCTGATTGAGAACCATACTAGGCACATATAAATATAACAACCTAGAAAAAAGAACATAGACTACCCACCCCAACTCACGCCCTGACCAACCTAACCAACCAAAGACATAAAAAAGGAACTAAGGTCAGAACAGCCCATCATTTTGGAATCAAATGTTTGACGAGCACATGTCCACATACTTTTGGTCATGTAGTGTACCTTACATGTTTTCTCATATTTCCTCGTATTTCTATTTCTGGTGTGTTTTTGTTCTACTTTACTTCATTTTGAAGTACTACTGATATTGGTTACTGCATTGTTGGGAAAGAGCTGGCAAGAAATACATTTCACTGTACTTGTGCACGTGACATTAAAACTTGAAAGCTAAAAGTACACAACAGTATGTGATGGTCGCAGAGGAGAGAGAAGAGACACAGCACCATCTTTTGGTTAATCTGTGCACTGTGTCATGTACTACTGTTGTTTTCCTCCAACATCAGTGGTCCAACAGTAGGGAGCGCTTTGCTAACCCAGATGGAACATCCCAGATGGAACATCCCAGATGGAACATCCCAGGTGGAACATCCCAGATGGAACATCCCAGATGGAACATCCCAGGTGGAACATCCCAGGTGGAACATCCCAGGTGGAACATCCCAGATGGAACATCCCAGATGGAACATCCCAGGTGGAACATCCCAGATGGAACATCCCAGATGGAACATCCCAGATGGAACATCCCAGGTGGAACATCCCAGATGGAACATCCCAGGTGGAACATCCCAGATGGAACATCCCAGGTGGAACATCCCAGATGGAACATCTATCAGAACATACACCATCTGTGTTGCCGTGTTCTAAAACGTGCAGATGACCAGTCTTTTTACAGCAAGATATTATAGTTGGTGTAAAACAAAAAGTGTCTGAGTTTGCAGGCTGTAAATTCGATAGGATTACTTTTAATTCTCCTCTAGACGTTGGTTTTATTTCTTGCTTGTGTGACAGGCGTTGACATGCGGTGTGTCTGAAGGAGATCGAACTGTGAAATGTGTTAAAATATAAGCGTTGATTTTTAAGATTGTAAGACCGTTGGTTCGAGGTCTTGACCTGACTGCAGTTCGGTGTCAGTAACCGACTTCAGTGGGCAAATACTCTCTTTGAAATGGTTGCATGTTGCGTTTATATTTTTGTTCAGTGTATGTAGTATCCGTTTAGATGTCTGCTTTATAAAACTGATGAGCCTATCTGACATATAATTTAGAATTCATTTAGGGTGATGTGAGAGCCAACAGTTTGTCAACATTATACACCCACAGTCTTCAATTTAAACACACACACACACACTAGACACTGTACCACACTTTATTAAAATATTGGAACTGAAGTCATATGTCCCATGTGAAAAATGAACATTCTAATCCAATGTTTCCTCAAATAAAAGCTCGTCAAAATGATGAGTTCAAGAACAAAAAAGTGTGATTATTACCATGTATTATTATTACAATGTATTACAGTGTATTATAATTACTATGTATTACAGTGTATTATAATTACTATGTATTACAGTGTATTATAATTACTATGTATTACAGTGTATTATAATTACTATGTATTACAGTGTATTATAATTACAATGTATTACAGTGTATTATAATTACAATGTATTACAGTGTATTATAATTACAATGTATTACAGTGTATTATTATTACTATGTATTACAGTGTATTATAATTACAATGTATTACAGTGTATTATAATTACAATGTATTACAGTGTATTATAATTACAATGTATTACAGTGTATTATTATTACAATGTATTACAGTGTATTATAATTACAATGTATTACAGTGTATTATAATTACAATGTATTACAGTGTATTATAATTACAATGTATAACAATGTATTCTAATGTATTAATATATTTAATTATTACAATGTACTATTTTTTACAATGCATTACAATGTATTATTATAATTGCAATGTATTATTATAATGTATTATTATAATGTATTATTACAATGTATTATTACAATGTGTTATTACAATGTATTATTATAATTGCAATGTATTATTATAATGTATTATTATAATGTATTATTATAATGTATTATTATAATGTATTATTACAATGTATTATTACAATGTGTTATTACAATGTGTTATTATTGCAATGTATTATTACTTATATTATAATTATAATTATTCATCTTATTTGTTATTGTCATACTCTTTATAGGCATAATTATATAATAAAAAAAACATATTACTTTATTAGTATAATTATATTAATTGTACTACTTATAATATAATCAGAATTATACTCCTTATACCAATCATACTAACACTGATGATGATCATAATAATAATATAAACTGAAGAATTTAAACTGAAGAATAAAACAAATATAAATATACAGTTGAAGTCTGAAGTTTACATTTAAACTCAGTTTACACCTCAGCAAAATACATTTAAACTCAGTTTACACCTCAGCAAAATACATTTCAACTCAGTTTACACCTCAGCCAAATACATTTAAACTCAGTTTACACCTCAGCCAAATACATTTAAACTCAGTTTACACCTCAGCCAAATACATTTAAACTCAGTTTTTCACAATTCCTGACATTTCACCATTGTAAACATTCCCTGTTTTAGGTCAGTTAGGATCACCACTTTATTTTAAGAATGTGAAATGTCAGAATAAAAGTAGAGAGAATTATTTATTTCAGCTTTTATTTCTTTCATCACATTCCCAGTGGGTCAGAAGTTTACATACACTCAATTAGTATTTGGTAGCATTGCCTTTAAATTGTTTAACTTGGGTCAAAAGTTTCGGTTAGCCTTCCACGTGCTTCCCACAACAAGTTGGGTGCATTTTTGCCCATTCCTCCTGACAGAGCTGGTGTAACTGAGTCAGGTTTGTAGGCCTCCTTGCTCGCACACACTTTTTCAGATCTGCCCACACATTTTCTATAGGATTGAGATCAGGGCTTTGTGATGGCCACTCCAATACCTTGACTTTGTTGTCCTTAAGCCATTTTGCCACAACCTTGGAAGTATGCTTGGGGTCATTGTCCAGTTGGAAGACCCATTTACGACTAAGCTTTAACTTCCTGACTGATGTATGGAGATGTTGCTTCAATATATCCACAATTTTCCTACCTCATGATACTACTTTGTGAAGTGCACCAGTCCCTCCTGCAGCAAAGCACCCCACAACAGGATGCTGCCACCCCCGTGCTTCACGGTTGGGATGGTGCTCTTTGGCTAGCAAGCCTTCCCCTTTTTCCTCCAAACATAATGATGGTCATTATGGCCAAACAGTTCCATTTTTGTTTAATCAGATCAGAGGACATTTCTCCAAAAAGTACGATCTTTGACCCCATGTGCAGTTGCAAACCATAGTCTGGCTTTTTTTATGGCAGATTTTGAGCTGTGGCTTCTTCCTTGCTGAGCGTCTTTCAGGTTATATCGATATAGGATATATCGTTTTACTGTGGATATAGATACTTGTGTACCTGTTTCCTCCAGCATCTTCACAGGGTCCTTTGCTGTTGTTCTGGGATTGATTTGCACTTTTCGCATCAAAGTACGTACATCTCTAGGAGACAGAATGCGTCTCCTTCCTGAGCGGTATGACGGCTGCGTGGTCCCATGGTGTTTATACTTGCGTACTATTGTTTGTACAGATGAACGTGGTACCTTCAGGCGTTTGGAAATTGCTCCCAAGGATGAGCCAGACTTGTGGAGGTCTACAATTTTTTTTATGAGGTCTTGGCTGATTTCTTTTGATTTTCCCATGATGTAACGCAAAGAGGCACTGAGTTTGAAGATAGGCCTTGAAATACATCCACAGGTACACCTCCAATTGACTCAAATGATGTAAATTTGCCTATCAGAAGCTTCTAAAGCCATGACATAATTTTCTAGAATTTTCCAAGCTGTTTAAATGCACAGTCAACTTAGTGTATGTAAACTTCTGACCCACTGGAATTGTGACACAGTGAATTATAAGTGAAATAATCTGTCTGTAAACAATTGTTGGAAAAATGACTTGTGTCATGCACAAAGTAGATGTCCTAACTGACTTGCCAAAACTATAGTTTGTTAACAAGAAATTTGTGGAGTGGTTGAAAAAACGAGTTTTAATGACTCCAACATAAGTTTATGTAAACTTCCGACTTCATCTGTATAAGCCTTTAATCTCCCATTTATTGTCTCAATAAACAAGTTAATTGACCTGCTTTGAATGTCTATTATTAGAAACTATTTAAATGCATATTTATATTATTATAAAAATGATATGTATATGTAACCGATGTGAAATGGCTAGCTAGTTAGCGGGGTGCTAATAGCGTTTCAGTCGGTGACGGTCCGCTTTGCTCTACAAGGGCTCGAGGGTGGCTGTTGTTGATGTGTTCAGAGGGTCCCTGGTTCCAACCCAGGTAGGGGCAAGGAGAGGGACGGAAGCTGTATTGTTATATATCATAATAGTAGCCTTCTAATTATAACAACATTTAGGTTTAAGGCTTTGGATAAAATAATCGGAGGTATTTTATATATTAGACCTATTCTACTGACGCTGATTTGAATCATTTTCAGGTCATATTTTTCATTGGATATTATGTTTTAAGGAAACCGTCACTGTCGAGTTCTTCTCTTTCTCACCTCTGCATGTCGGTTCAAGTTCCATGACCACACCCCCAACCAGTTAGTGGGTGTCTATTGGCTTTTAAAGATGATCTGTCTGAATGAGAAACTGTCGGTCTGAAGTTATACAATCTGGTACTTGTTGCTGCTGTTGCTTGTTCATCCGTTCTGACCCGTTACTGTAGCGTCTTGGGGTTGTCCTCCCGCGTGGAGCATGAACTCCATCGACCCTTCAGTCCACCACACCTCCTCTCCATCCGCCAGCTCTCTCCAACCCCAGCCCAAGGGCGCCCAGGAGCCGCAGGAGATGGCTGTCTATTGCGACAATTTAAACATGTATCACCACCAGCAGAGCTTCCAGGGCGCACAGAGGCCGTCTGGATACGGTTTCGGAGATTACACATCCTCCCCCAACCCATACCTTTGGCTGAACAGGCCCGCTGTCAACTCCGCATCCTTCATGCCGCCTTCCTACGGGGCACAGCGGCAGTTCCTCACCAACTCCCCCGGGTTCGGGGGTCCAGACCTGGGTTGGCTGTCCATCGCCAGTCAGGAGGAGTTGCTAAAGCTGGTCCGTCCTCCCTACTCCTACTCTGCGCTCATCGCCATGGCGATCCAGAACGTGCACGAGAAGAAGTTGACCCTGAGTCAGATCTACCGGTATATCGCTGATAACTTCCCATTCTACAAGAAGAGCAAGGTGGGGTGGCAGAACTCTATCCGACATAATCTGTCACTTAACGACTGTTTTAAAAAGGTCCCCCGTGATGAGGATGACCCAGGTATTATAATTATATTATATTATTGTAACATCTATTTGTAACCTATAAATGTTCTAGCCCCATGTGTAGATATAATGTTATATGTTAATGACTCAGATGGGCTATGTGATGTTCAGCTGTTCGTTAGAAATCCTATACAAACACGTGTAAAAGCGTAGGCCTATGACCGATTGAACAACTCGATGTAGGCCGGTTGCAGGCTATCATGTCAGTTAAAACCAGTTGGATGAAATAAAGGCTTATCCCATATCCTGGTAATTGTTAATTTTCTACTTTCAAATTGTTCCCTCAACGTTGAAGGCTAGAATGCGTATTATAGTGCTTATTTTGTGAAAATTAAATATGTAAAGTCTTATTAGCAGGACAATTATATTGTAACGACACTGGGTTTATATGCGCGGAAATCGACTCTGCAGCTTAGGCATGCTTTTGCGCGCCGGACCTCGGGCTAGAAGGTCGAGAGTTCGAGACCTGCTCCCTGCCTGTCTCATTACAATATGACATTCCATAGATTTAGGATGTGAAGAGTCTAATATAATGCATGAATGGTCTTCTGCTCTATCATGGGAAGTATAACTATGTGGCAATACATAGATTATAATATACAGAGCCTTCACAAAGTATTCACACCCCCAAATGTTGTTCAAATGTTGTTGTGTTACAGCCCTAATGTAAAATGGATTAAATCGAGATATTGTGTCACTGGCCTATACACAATACCCCATAATATCAAAGTGGAATTAATTAAATTAATAAAAATTTAAATGCTGAAATATCTCGAGTCAATAAGTATTCAACCCCTTGGTTATGTCAAGCCTAAATAAGATCAGGAGTAAAAATGTGCTTAACAAGTCTCATAATAAGTTGCATGGACTCACTCTGTGTGCAATAATAGTGTTTAACATTATTTTTGAATGGCTACCTCATCTCTGTACCCCACACATACAATTATCTGTAAGGTCCCTCAGTCCAACAGTGAATTTCAAACACAGATTCAACCACAAAGACCAGGGAGGTTTTACAATGCCTCGCAAAGAAGGGCACCTATTGGTAGATGTAATCGCTGCCAAAGGTGATTCCAACATCTATTGACTCAGGGGGTTGAATACTTATCTAATCAAGATATGTTAGTGTTTTTTTTCTTCCAATGTGACATTACAGAGTATTCTGTGTAGATCATTGACACAAAAAAAAGACAATTGGATCCATTTTAATCCCACTTTGTAACACAACATAATGTGGAAGAAGTCAAAGGGTGTGAATACTTTCTGAAGTGCCTGTATATTAGTCTATAGGTTCATCCCAACGGTTTGTTAGAAATAGGAAACGTTAGGGATGAGCTTGTTATTAGAGGCTTCACGCGCATAATGAGTGGACATTCAGTTTCCTACCATGGCAAGTTATAGATAAACGATTAACTGAAAGGTTGCTGGATCGAATCCCCGAGCTGACAAGGTAAAAATCTGTCGTTCTGCCATGGGCGCCGTGGATGTTGATTAAGGCAGCCCCCCCCCACGCACCTCTCTGATTCAGGGGGGTTGGGTTAAATGCAGAAGACACATTTCAGTTGAAGGCACTCAGTTGACTAGGAAACCCCCTTTCCTTTCCCATTGTGTGAATGTCTACATTCCATATAAAGGAGAGGCTCGTCAGTGTTTTATTCCTGCACCCAACACAACCTTCAGACTTTACCCAAGTCCTCATTTCTTTCATCTGTAATATTGTTTGGCCCAGCAGCGGTATTCTCAAGATGAGCATGTCACTCTGTGGTTCTTCATTGCATTCCTTTATATGGAATTGCATTCGGAAAGGATTCAGACCCCTTGACTGTTTCCACATTTTGTATTCTAAAATGGATTCAATTGGGTTTTTCCTCCATCATCAATCTACACACAATACCCCATAATGACAAAGGAAAAATAGGTTTTCAGAAATGTTAGGAAATATAGACAAAAATAAAACAACAAAAATATGACATTTACATAAGTATTCAGACCCCTTACTCAGTACTTTGTTGAAGCACCATGCTTCCCCGTAGGGATGGTGCCAGGTTACCTCCAGATGTGACGCTTGGCATTCAGGCCAAAGAGTTCAATCTTGATTTCATCAGACCAGAGAATCTTGTTTCTCATGGTCTGAGAGTCTTTAGGTGCCTTTTGGCAAACTCCACGAGGGATGCCGTGCCTTTACCTGAGAAGTGGTTTCCGTCTGGTCACTCTACCATAAAGGCCTGATTTTTGGAGTGCTGCAGAGATGGTTGTCCTTCTGGAAGTGTATCCCATCTCCACAGAGGAACTCTGGAGTGACCCCCGATGGCTCAGTTTGGCCAGGCGGCCAGCTCTAATAAGAGTCTTGGTGGATACAAACTTCTTCCATTTAAGAATAATGGTTTTTGCTCTGACATGCACTGTCAACTGTGGGACCGTATATAGACAGGTGTGTTCCTTTAAAAATCATGTCCAACCAATTGAATTTACCACAGGTGGACTCCAATCAAGTTGTAGAAACATCTCAAGGATGATCAATGGAAACAGGATGCACTTGAGATCCATTTAGAGTCTCATAGCAACGAGTCTGAATACTTACGCAGATAAGGAATTTCTGTTTTTTATTATTAATACATTTGCAAAAATGTATAAAACCTGTTTTTGCTTTGTCCTTATGGGGTATTGTGTGTAGATTGATGAGAATTTATTTTTTGGGCTCCCGAGTGGCGTCAGAGGTCTAAGGCACTGCGTCACTACAGTCCCTGGGTCGAATCCAAGCTGTATCACATCCGGACGTGATTGGGAGTCCCACAGGGTTGCGCACAATTGGCCCAGCGTCGTCCAGGTTTGGCCGGGGTAGGCCGTCATTGTAAATAAGAATTTGTTCTTAACTGACTTGTCTAGTTAGATAAAGGTAAAATAAAAATAAATAAAAAAGAAAATATTTAATCCATTTTAGAATAAGGCTGTAATGTAACAAAATGTGGACAGAAGGAAGGGTTCTGAATACAGACGCCCTGTATAGACTAAATATACTGTAAATTATATTATATATACATAATACTGATGTGAAAATAAATATACTGTAAATTATATTATATATACATAATACTGATGTGAAAATAAATATACTGTAAATTATATTATATATACATAATACTGATGTGAAAATAAATATACTGTAAATTATATTATATATACATAATACTGATGTGAAAATAAATATACTGTAAATTATATTATATATACATAATACTGATGTGAAAATAAATATACTGTAAATTATATTATATATACATAATACTGATGTGAAAATAAATATACTGTAAATTATATTATATATACATAATACTGATGTGAAAATAAATGTACTGTAAATTATATTAAAAATACATAATACTGATGTGAAAAATAAAAGGTATATTTTTTCATGTTCCAGGTAAAGGGAACTACTGGACGTTGGATCCTAACTGTGAGAAGATGTTTGACAACGGGAACTTCAGGAGGAAGAGGAAGCGCCGCTCCGACTCCACTAACAGCACCAAGACAGAGGACGGCCAAACCGCCCCGCCCATCAAGACCTTTGACAGCCCCCAGCTCCTAGGCACCGCCTCCCCAGACATGGAGGTGGTCAGTGAGGGTCATAAGAGCTCCTCCCCCCTAAGCCTGGTGTCCAGCGCTCCGTGTTTTAACAACTTTTTCAGCAGTATGGCTGGGCTTGGCCCCGGGTCCTTGGGCTCTGGGTCCCTAGGTGCCTCTAGTCCCCCCAGCAGACAGACTGGCTCTCTGGGGTTGGTCAACGAGCTGACCAATAGGAACATTACAGCCCTCCATAGCAGCCCATACCACAACCACACCACCCACACCCCGACGCAGGCCCCGGGCCAGGACTACCCGGGGGTCTCAGATTCAGGCCACGGGGTCCACGGTCACCCAGCAGACAACCTGTCTCACTTCAACAGAGGAGTGTGCTGCAATACCTTCAGCGGAGGGGGGCAGGAAGGACAGTTCAACAGCCACTTCTACAACAGCTTCAGCGGAGGGGGGCAGACAGGACAGTTCAACAGCCACTTCTACAACAGCTTCAGCGTCAACGGTCTAATATACCCCAGAGAGGGCACGGACGTGTAGCATATAATGTATAACGTGTATTTGTATTCATATTTATTACGGATCCCCAGTAGTTCCTGCCAAGGAAGCATCTACTCTTCCTGGGGTTTATAATGGATCCCCAGTAGTTCCTGCCAAGGCAGCAGCTACTCTTCCTGGGGTTTATTACGGATCCCCAGTAGTTCCTGCCAAGGCAGCAGCTACTCTTCCTGGGGTTTATTATGGATCCCCATTAGTTCCTGCCAAGGCAGCAGCTACTCTTCCTGGGGTTTATTATGGATCCCCATTAGTTCCTGCCAAGGCAGCAGCTACTCTTCCTGGGGTTTATAATGGATCCCCAGTAGTTCCTGCCAAGGCAGCAGCTACTCTTCCTGGGGTTTATTACGGATCCCCAGTAGTTCCTGCCAAGGAAGCATCTACTCTTCCTGGGGTCCAGCAAAATTAAGGCCGTTTATCTTTTTTTTTTAAACATTACAATACATTCACAGTTTTCACAACACACTGTGTGCCCTCAGGCCCCTACTCCACCACTACCACATATCTACAGTACTAAATCCATGTGTATGTGTGTAAAGTGCATATGTTATCGTGTGTGTGTGTATGAATGTGTCTGTGTCTATGTTTGTGTTGCTTCACAGACCCCGCTGTTCCATAAGGTGTATTTTAATCTGTTTTAAAATCGAATTTTACTGTTTGCGTCAGTTACTTGATGTGGAATAGAGTTCCATGTAGTCATGGCTCTATGTAGTACTGTGGAATAGAGTTCCATGTAGTCATGGCTCTATGTAGTACTGTGGAATAGAGTTCCATGTAGTCATGGCTCTATGTAGTACTGTGGAATAGAGTTCCATGTAGTCATGTCTCTATGTAGTACTGTGGAATAGAGTTCCATGTAGTCATGGCTCTATGTAGTACTGTGGAATAGAGTTCCATGTAGTCATGGCTCTATGTAGTTCTGTGGAATAGAGTTCCATGTAGTCATGGCTCTATGTAGTACTGTGGAATAGAGTTCCATGTAGTCATGGCTCTATGTAGTACTGTGGAATAGAGTTCCATGTAGTCATGGCTCTATGTAGTACTGTGGAATAGAGTTCCATGTAGATATGGCTCTATGTAGTACTGTGTGCCTCCCATAGTCTGTTCTGGACTTGGGGACTGTGAAGAGACCTCTGGTAGCATGTCTTGTGGGGTAGTCAGGGTGTCTGAACTGTATGCTAGTAGTTTAAACAGACCTCTGGTAGCATGTCTTGTGGGGTAGTCAGGGTGTCTGAACTGTGTGCAAGTAGTTCAAACAGACAGCTCAGTGAATTCAACATGTCAATACCTCTCACAAATACAAGTAGTGATGAAGTCAATCTCTCCTCCACTTTGAGCCAGGAGAGATTGACATGCATATTATTAATGTTAGCTCACTGTGTACATCCAAGGCCAGCCGTGCTGCCCTGTTCTGAGCCAATTGCAATTTTTCAAAAGTCCTTTTTTGTGGCACCTGACCACACGATTGAACAGTAATCCGGGTGCGACAAAACTAGGGCCTGTAGGACCTGCCTTGTTGATAGTGTTGTTAAGAAGGTAGAAACTAGGGCCTGTAGGACCTGCCTTGTTGATAGTGTTGTTAAGAAGGTAGAAACTAGGGCCTGTAGGACCTGCCTTGTTGATAGTGTTGTTAAGAAGGTAGAAACTAGGACCTGTAGGACCTGCCTTGTTGATAGTGTTGTTAAGAAGGTAGAAACTAGGACCTGTAGGACCTGCCTTGTTGATAGTGCTGTTAAGAAGGCAGAAACTAGGGCCTGTAGGACCTGCCTTGTTGATAGTGCTGTTAAGAAGACAGAGCAGTGCTTTATCATGGACAGACTTCTCCCCATCTTAGCTACTGTTGTATCAATATATTTTGACCATGCAATCCAGGGTTAGTTTAGTCAGCTCAACTTGCTCAATTTACACATTATTCATTACAAGATTTAGTTGAGATTTAGGGTTTAGTGAAAGATTTGTCCCAAATACAATGCTTTCAGTTTTTTAAATATTTAAGACTAACTTATTCCTTGCCACCCATTCTGAAACTATCTGCAGCTCTTTGTTAAGTGTTGCAATCATTTCAGAAGCTGTAGTAGCTGACGTGTATAGATAGACACTGGCTTTACTCAAAGCCTGTGTCATGTCATTAGAAAAGATTGAGAAAGTATTGGGCCTAGACAGCTGCCCTGGGGAATTCCTGATTACCTGGATTATATTTGAGAAGCTTCCATTAAAGAACACCCTCTGTGTTCTGTTAGACAGGTAACTCTTTATCCACATTATAACAGGGGGTGTAAAGCCATAACACATAGTTTTTGCCAGCAGCAGATTATGATCGATAATGTCAAAAGCTGCACTGAAGTCTAACAAAACAGCCTCCATTATATTTTTATCATCAATTTCTCTTAGCTAATCATCAGTAATTTGTGTACGTGCTGTGTATGTGCTGTGCTTGTTGAATGTCCTTCCCTATCAGCATGCTGAAAGTCTGTTGTCAATTTGTTAACTGTAAAATAGCATTGTATCTGGTCAAACACTATTTGAGCCAGTAAAGGGGGATTCACTATTCTCAGGTAGCAGAATGACTTTAGCTTCCCTCCAGGCCTGAGGGCACACGCTCTC
The DNA here is from genome assembly GCF_013265735.2 of Oncorhynchus mykiss. NCBI lineage: Eukaryota > Metazoa > Chordata > Actinopteri > Salmoniformes > Salmonidae > Oncorhynchus > Oncorhynchus mykiss. The sequence goes on along the minus strand of NC_048589.1, from coordinate 46,685,301 downwards.
TAGAAGGCTTAAATTGAAGATGTGGCAAATAGGTATGTCAATATCATCTGCTATTATCCACAGTCATTTTCTCTCCAGATTGTCAGACCTTGGGTGCTTGTCATTGTTGATAGACAACAATTATTCTGTTCACCACTTTCACACTCACGTTACAGAATTCAAAATTACAATGCTTGTCTTTCATGATTTGGTCAGATATACTTGGATGTGTAGTGTCAGTGTTTGTTGCTGGCCTGTAATCCCTCAGTTTGCTAATCTTGCAAATGAAAAAATAATTAAAGTATTTGGCAATATCAGTTGGTTTTTATTTATTTAATTCACCTTTATGTAACCAGGTAGGCAAGTTGAGAACAAGTTCTCATTTACAATTCCGACCTGGCCAAGATAAAGCAAAGCAGTTCGACACATACAACAACACAGAGGTACACATGGAGTAAAACAAACATACAGTCAATAATACAGTAGAAACAAGTCTATATATAATGTGAGCAAATGAGGTGAGATAAGGGAGGTAAAGGCAAAAAAAGGCCATGGTGGCAAAGTAAATACAATATAGCAAGTAAAACACTGGAATGGTAGATTTGCAGTGGAAGAATGTGTGAAGTAGAAATAGAAATAATGGGGTGCAAAGGAGCAAAATAAATAAATAAATAAAATAAAATAAATACAGTAGGGAAAGAGGTAGTTGTTTGGGCTAAATTATAGTTGGGTTATGTACAGGTGCAGTAATCTGTGAGCTGCCCTGACAGCTGGTGCTTAAAGCTAGTGAGGGAGATAAGTGTTTCCAGTTTCAGAGATTTTTGTAGTTAGTTCCAGTCATTGGCAGCAGAGAACTGGAAGGAGAGGCGGCCAAAGGAAGAATTGGTTTTGGGGGTGACTAGAGAGATAATACCTGCTGGAGCGTGTGCTACAGGTGAGTGCTGCTATGGTGACCAGAGAGATAATACCTGCTTTTGATATACCTCCTTTTTCTGTTTTGTGATGAATGTAGGGTATTTCGCATATAACGTGTATCATTTAACGTATGGAGTATAACGTATAAAGTATAACGTATAGAGTATAACATATAGAGTATAACGTATGGAGTATAACGTATAGAGTATAACATATAGAGTATAACGTATAGAGTATAACATATAGAGTATAACGTATAGAGTATAACATGTAGAGTATAATGTGTAGAGTATAACGTATAGAGTATAACATATAGAGTATAATGTGTAGAGTATAACGTATAGAGTATAACATATAGAGTATAATGTGTAGAGTATAACGTATAGAGTATAACGTATAGAGTATAATGTATAGAGTATAACATATAGAGTATAACGTATAGAGTATAACATATAGAGTATAATGTGTAGAGTATAACGTATAGAGTATAACGTATAGAGTATAATGTATAGAGTATAACATATAGAGTATAACATATAGAGTATAATGTGTAGAGTATAACGTATAGAGTATAACATATAGAGTATAATGTGTAGAGTATAACGTATAGAGTATAACATATAGAGTATAATGTGTAGAGTATAACGTATAGAGTATAACATATAGAGTATAATGTGTAGAGTATAACGTATAGAGTATAACATATAGAGTATAATGTGTAGAGTATAACATGTAGAGTATAATGTGTAGAGTATAACGTATAGAGTATAACATATAGAGTATAATGTGTAGAGTATAACGTATAGAGTATAACATATAGAGTATAATGTGTAGAGTATAACGTATAGAGTATAACGTATAGAGTATAATGTATAGAGTATAACATATAGAGTATAACATATAGAGTATAACGTATAGAGTATAACGTATAGAGTATAATGTATAGAGTATAATGTATAGAGTATAACATGTAGAGTATAATGTGTAGAGTATAACGTATAGAGTATAACATATAGAGTATAATGTGTAGAGTATAATGTATAGAGTATAACGTATAAAGTATAACATATAGAGTATAACGTATAGAGTATAATGTGTAGAGTATAACGTATAGAGTATAACATATAGAGTATAATGTGTAGAGTATAACGTATAGAGTATAACATATAGAGTATAATGTGTAGAGTATAACGTATAGAGTATAACATATAGAGTATAACGTATAGAGTATAACGTATAGAGTATAATGTATAGAGTATAACGTATGGAGTATAACGTATAAAGTATAACGTATAGAGTATAACATATAGAGTATAACGTATAGAGTATAATGTATAGAGTATAATGTATAGAGTATAACGTATAAAGTATAACATATAGAGTATAACGTATAGAGTATAATGTATAGAGTATAACGTATAGAGTATAACGTATAGAGTATAATGTATAGAGTATAACATATAGAGTATAACGTATAGAGTATAACGTATAGAGTATAACGTATAGAGTATAACATATAGAGTATAACATATAGAGTATAACATGTAGAGTATAACGTATAGAGTATAACGTATAGAGTATAACGTATAAAGTATAACGTATAGAGTATAACATATAGAGTATAACGTATAGAGTATAATGTATAGAGTATAATGTATAGAGTATAACGTATAAAGTATAACATATAGAGTATAACGTATAGAGTATAATGTATAGAGTATAACGTATAAAGTATAACGTATAGAGTATAACATATAGAGTATAATGTATAGAGTATAACGTATAGAGTATAACGTATAGAGTATAACATATAGAGTATAACGTATAGAGTATAACGTATAGAGTATAACATATAGAGTATAATGTATAGAGTATAACGTATAGAGTATAACGTATAGAGTATAACGTATAGAGTATAACATGTAGAGTATAACGTATAGAGTATAACGTATAGAGTATAACATATAGAGTATAACGTATAGAGTATAACATATAGAGTATAACGTATAGAGTATAACGTATAGAGTATAACATATAGAGTATAATGTATAGAGTATAACGTATAGAGTATAACGTATAGAGTATAACGTATAGAGTATAACATGTAGAGTATAACGTATAGAGTATAACGTATAGAGTATAACATATAGAGTATAATGTGTAGAGTATAACATATAGAGTATAATGTATAGAGTATAACGTATAGAGTATAATGTATAGAGTATAACGTATAGAGTATAACATATAGAGTATAATGTGTAGAGTATAACGTATAGAGTATAACATATAGAGTATAACGTATAGAGTATAACATATAGAGTATAACGTATAGAGTATAATGTGTAGAGTATAACATATAGAGTATAATGTATAGAGTATAACGTATAGAGTATAATGTGTAGAGTATAACGTATAGAGTATAATGTGTAGAGTATAACATATAGAGTATAACGTATAGAGTATAACGTATAGAGTATAACATATAGAGTATAACATGTAGAGTATAACGTATAGAGTATAATGTGTAGAGTATAACGTATAGAGTATAACATATAGAGTATAATGTATAGAGTATAACATATAGAGTATAACGTATAGAGTATAACATATAGAGTATAACATATAGAGTATAACGTATAGAGTATAACATATAGAGTATAACGTATAGAGTATAACATATAGAGTATAACGTATAGAGTATAACATATAGAGTATAACATGTAGAGTATAACGTATAGAGTATAATGTGTAGAGTATAACGAATAGAGTATAACATATAGAGTATAATGTATAGAGTATAACATATAGAGTATAACGTATAGAGTATAACATATAGAGTATAACATATAGAGTATAACGTATAGAGTATAACATATAGAGTATAACGTATAGAGTATAACATGTAGAGTATAATGTATAGAGTATAACATATAGAGTATAACGTATAGAGTATAACATATAGAGTATAACATATAGAGTATAACGTATAGAGTATAACATATAGAGTATAACGTATAGAGTATAATGTATAGAGTATAACGTATAGAGTATAACATATAGAGTATAACGTATAGAGTATAACATATAGAGTATAACATATAGAGTATAACGTATAGAGTATAACATATAGAGTATAACGTATAGAGTATAACATATAGAGTATAACGTATAGAGTATAACGTATAGAGTATAATGTATAGAGTATTATGTGTAGCGTATATTGTATAAGGTATAATGTGTACAGTTTAATAACATGGAATGTAGAATGTATAAGAATGTAGAATGTATAAGAATGTAGAATGTATAGTAATGTAGAATGTATAGTAATGTAGAATCTATAGGAATGTACAATGTAGAGTAATGTAGAATGTATAGTAATGTAGAATCTATAGGAATGTACAATGTAGAGTAATGTAGAATGTATAGGAATTAGGAAGGTATAGGAATGTAGAATGTATAAGAATGTAGAATGTATAAGAATGTAGAATGTATAAGAATGTAGAATGTATAGTAATGTAGAATCTATAGGAATGTACAATGTAGAGTAATGTAGAATCTATAGGAATGTAGAATGTAGAGTAATGTAGAATGTATAGGAATTAGGAAGGTATAGGAATGTAGAATGTATAGTAATGTAGAATGTAGCAGGGGTTACCACAGGTCCATATGGGCTCAGCCAATCACATGGTGAGACAGACCAGTTCACAAGGATGGCCTTCACAGGACAGAGACTCTGAGGGACCTTTACAAACTGACTGTACAGACAATTATTCCCTTACAGATCACAAAGACTCCCAGACAGACACAGTTAGGACAGAGACTCCATTACAACTCTGTCAGTAGACTTACAGATCACAAAGACTCCCAGTCCACGCCGACACAGAGAGGGCAGAGGAATGTATTGCCAAATTGTTCGTTGTTCATATTTGACCAATCCGTTATTACAACACATATAACATGTCAACTTTCCTTCAGCGATCCAGCTGCTGTCACGTTCTGACCTTAGTTCCTTTTTTTATGTCTCTATTTTTGGTTTGGTCAGGGCGTGAGTTGGGGTGGGCATTCTATGTTTTTGTTCTATGTTTTGTATTTCTATGTGTTTGGCCTGGTATGGTTCCCAATCAGAGGAAGCTGTCTATCGTTGTCTCTGATTGAGAACCATACTTAGGTCGCCTGTTCCCACCTGTGTTTGTGGGTAGTTGTTTTCCGTACCATACGGGACTGTTTCGGTTTTCATTTATTCTCTTGTTCTTTGGTATTTAGTGTTCAGTTAAAGGGAATATGAACACGTACCACGCTGCACTTTTGTCTACTCCTTCTTCATCAGAAGACAATCGTTACAGCTGCCTCTGGTTGAACCACTGAAATGAACTATTATAGAGACAGGATCAAATCCAATTTTCATTTTATTGGTCACATACACGTTTAGCAGATGTTATTGCGGGTGCAGCAAAATGCCTGTGTTCCTGGCTCCAACAGTGCAGTAGTATCTAACAATTCACAACAATACACACAAATCAAAAAGTAGAAGAATGTAAATATTAGGACGATCAATGTCAGAGTCCAGAGTATAAATATGGATGTATATATGTGATAGGACGTTTTGACATAATGGACAGTGTGTGAATAGAATATATAGTATATCTGTAGAATACGTAGGATAGAATAGTGCATATCCCGACCAGAAGCCATGGATTTAAAGGCTGGAGCTGCTGACGTCAAGGAGCAGGAAACTAATCCAGACACTTAGAAGAAAATCTGCTATGCCCTCAGACGAACCATCAAACAGGCAAAGTGTCAATACAGGACTAAGATTGAATCCTACTACACCGGCTCTGACGCTCGTCAGACGTGGCAGGTGTCTTCACTGACGTTTTCAACCTCTCCCTGATTGAGTCTGTAATACCAACATGTTTCAATTTGAAATTGTTGCGTTTATATTTTTGTTCAGTATAAATAGTTAACTAAATAGCTAACAAAATGGCTAAATGTGCTATCTGAGTTGACATTTGTCTCTATACACACTGACAGGGCCCTACACACTACACACTGTCTCTATACACACTGACGGGGCCCTACACACTGTCTCTATACACACTGACGGGGCCCTACACACTGTCTCTATACACACTGACGGGGCCCTACACACTGTCTCTATACACACTGACGGGGCCCTACACACTGTCTCTATACACACTGACGGGGCCCTACACACTGTCTCTATACACACTGACGGGGCCCTACACACTGTCTCTATACACACTGACGGGGCCCTACACACTGTCTCTATACACACTGACGGGGCCCTACACACTGTCTCTATACACACTGACGGGGCCCTACACACTGTCTCTATACACACTGACGGGGCCCTACACACTGTCTCTATACACACTGACGGGGCCCTACACACTGTCTCTATACACACTGACGGGGCCCTACACACTGTCTCTATACACACTGACGGGGCCCTACACACTGTCTCTATACACACTGACGGGGCCCTACACACTGTCTCTATACACACTGACGGGGCCCTACACACTGTCTCTATACACACTGACGGGGCCCTACACACTGTCTCTATACACACTGACGGGGCCCTACACACTGTCTCTATACACACTGACGGGGCCCTACACACTGTCTCTATACACACTGACGGGGCCCTACACACTGTCTCTATACACACTGACGGGGCCCTACACACTGTCTCTATACACACTGACGGGGCCCTACACACTGTCTCTATACACACTGACGGGGCCCTACACACTGTCTCTATACACACTGACGGGGCCCTACACACTGTCTCTATACACACTGACGGGGCCCTACACACTGTCTCTATACACACTGACGGGGCCCTACACACTGTCTCTATACACACTGACGGGGCCCTACACACTGTCTCTATACACACTGACGGGGCCCTACACACTGTCTCTATACACACTGACGGGGCCCTACACACTGTCTCTATACACACTGACGGGGCCCTACACACTGTCTCTATACACACTGACGGGGCCCTACACACTGTCTCTATACACACTGACGGGGCCCTACACACTGTCTCTATACACACTGACGGGGCCCTACACACTGTCTCTATACACACTGACGGGGCCCTACACACTGTCTCTATACACACTGACGGGGCCCTACACACTGTCTCTATACACACTGACGGGGCCCTACACACTGTCTCTATACACACTGACGGGGCCCTACACACTGTCTCTATACACACTGACGGGGCCCTACACACTGTCTCTATACACACTGACGGGGCCCTACACACTGTCTCTATACACACTGACGGGGCCCTACACACTGTCTCTATACACACTGACGGGGCCCTACACACTGTCTCTATACACACTGACGGGGCCCTACACACTGTCTCTATACACACTGACGGGGCCCTACACACTGTCTCTATACACACTGACGGGGCCCTACACACTGTCTCTATACACACTGACGGGGCCCTACACACTGTCTCTATACACACTGACGGGGCCCTACACACTGTCTCTATACACACTGACGGGGCCCTACACACTGTCTCTATACACACTGACGGGGCCCTACACACTGTCTCTATACACACTGACGGGGCCCTACACACTGTCTCTATACACACTGACGGGGCCCTACACACTGTCTCTATACACACTGACGGGGCCCTACACACTGTCTCTATACACACTGACGGGGCCCTACACACTGTCTCTATACACACTGACGGGGCCCTACACACTGTCTCTATACACACTGACGGGGCCCTACACACTGTCTCTATACACACTGACGGGGCCCTACACACTGTCTCTATACACACTGACGGGGCCCTACACACTGTCTCTATACACACTGACGGGGCCCTACACACTGTCTCTATACACACTGACGGGGCCCTACACACTGTCTCTATACACACTGACGGGGCCCTACACACTGTCTCTATACACACTGACGGGGCCCTACACACTGTCTCTATACACACTGACGGGGCCCTACACACTGTCTCTATACACACTGACGGGGCCCTACACACTGTCTCTATACACACTGACGGGGCCCTACACACTGTCTCTATACACACTGACGGGGCCCTACACACTGTCTCTATACACACTGACGGGGCCCTACACACTGTCTCTATACACACTGACGGGGCCCTACACACTGTCTCTATACACACTGACGGGGCCCTACACACTGTCTCTATACACACTGACGGGGTCATACACACTACACACTGTCTCTATACACACTGACGGGGCCCTACACACTGTCTCTATACACACTGACGGGGCCCTACACACTGTCTCTATACACACTGACGGGGCCCTACACACTGTCTCTATACACACTGACGGGGTCATACACACTACACACTGTCTCTATACACACTGACGGGGCCCTACACACCAAAGGCGCAGCGTGATATGAATACATGTTCTATGTTTAATGAAGGAAGAAAGAAACTTACAAAACAACAAACGAACGTGGCGCTATATCATCTAAATGTGCAGACACAGGCAACGAGACATAGACATAGATAATAACCCACGAAATACCCAAAGAAGATGGCTGCCTAAATATGGTTCCCAATCAGAGACAACGATAAACAGCTGCCTCTAATTGAGAACCAATCTAGGCAACCATAGACATACATGAACAACTAGATGGTAAACAACCCCATAAACCTACAAAACCCCCTAGACAGTACCAAAACACATACATCACCCATGTCGCACCCTGACCTAACCAAAACAATAAAGAAAACAAAGAATACTCAGGTCAGGGAGTGACAGTCCCCCCCCCCCACAAAGGTGCGGACTCCGGCCGCAAAACCTAATCAGAAGGGGAGGGTCCGGGTGGGCCTTTTTCACGGCGGCGGCTCGGGTGCGGGACGTGGACCCCGCTCTACCTCAGTCTTGGCCCACTTAGGTGACGCCTCTGGAGCGGGGACCCTCGCAGCGGGCCCCGGACTGAAGAACATCGTGAAGGTAATGGACTGAGGAGCCGCTCTGGCAGCTCCGGACAGGAGGGAGATTCCAGCTCTGGCAGCTCCTGGTTGGCTGACGGCTCTGTCGGCTCGTGGATGGCTGACGGCTCAGGCGGCTCCTAGCTGGCTGATGGCTCTGGCGGCTCCTGTCTGGCTGGCGGCTCTGGCGGCTCCTGGCTGGCTGGCGACTCTGGCGGCTCCTGGCTGACTGGCGTCTCTTGCGGCTCCTGGCTGACTGGCGGCTCCTGGCTGACTGGCGGGAGACTCTGGCGGTTCAGGACAGACGGGAGACTTTGGCGGCTCAGGACAGACGGGAGACTCTGGCGGCTCAGGACAGACGGGAGACTCTGGAGGATCCGGAATGGAGGGAGACTCTGGCGGATCCGGACTGGAGGGACACTCTGGCGGATCCGGACTGGAGGGAGACTCTGGCGGATCCGGACTGGTAGGTTCCGGACTGCGACCCGTCGTGGTAGGTTCTGGACTGTGACCCGTCGTGGTAGGTTCCGGACTGTGACCCGTCGTGGTAGGTTCCGGACTGCGACCCGTCGTGGTAGGTTCCGGACTGCGACCCGTCGTGGTAGGTTCCGGACTGTGACCCGTCGTGGTAGGTTCCGGACTGTGACCCGTCGTGATAGGTTCTGGACTGTAACCCGTCGTGGTAGGTTCCGGACTGTGACCCGTCGTGGTAGGTTCTGGACTGTGACCCGTCGTGGTAGATTCCGGACTGTGACCCGTCTTGGTAGGTTCCGGACTGCGACCCGTCGTGGTAGGTTCCGGACTGTGACCCGTCGTGGTAGGTTCCGGACTGCGACCCGTCGTGGTAGGTTCCGGACTGTGACCCGTCGTAGGAGGTTCCGGACTGCGACCCGTCGTAGGAGGTTCACACACTGATACTCCATCACACTGATACTACATCACACACTGATACTCCATCACACTGATACTCCATCACACTGATACTCCATCACACTGATACTCCAACACACTGATACTCCATCTCACTGATACTCCAACACACTGATACTCCATCACACTGATACTCCATCACACACTGATACTCCATCACACTGATACTCCAACACACTGATACTCCATCACACTGATACTCCATCACACACTGATACTCCATCACACTGATACTCCAACACACTGATACTCCATCACACACTGATACTCCATCACACTGATACTCCATCACACTGATACTCCATCACACTGATACTCCACCACACTGATACTCCATCACACTGATACTCCATCACACTGATACTCCAACACACTGATACTCCATCACACTGATACTCCATCACAATGATACTCCATCACACTGATACTCCATCACACTGATACTCCACCACACTGATACTCCAACACACTGATACTCCACCACACTGATACTCCAACACACTGATACTCCACCACACTGATACTCCACCACACTGATACTCCAACACACTGATACTCCACCACACTGATACTCCACCACACTGATACTACATCACACTGATACTCCATCACACCTATACTCCATCACACACTGAAACTCCACCACACTGATAATCCATCACATACTGATACTCCATCACACTGATACTCCATCACACACTGATACTCCATCACACACTGATACTCCATCACACTAATACTCCAACACACTGATGCTCCATAACACTGATACTCCATCACACACTGATACTCCAACACACATTGATAATCCAACACACTGATACTCCATCACACTGATGCTCCAACACGCTGATAATCCATCACACTGATACTCCAACACACTGATACTCCATCACACTGCTACTCCAACACACTGATACTCCATCACACTGATACTACATCACACACTGATACTCCATCACACACTGATACTCCATCACACATATATTCCATCACACACTGATACTCCATCACACTGATACTCCATCACACTGATACTCCATCACACTGATACTCCATCACACTGATACTCCATCACACTGATACTCCAACACACTGATACTCCATCACACTGATACTCCCACACACTGATACTCCATCACACTGATACTCCATCATACTGATACTCCATCACACTGATACTCCCACACACTGATACTCCCACACTCCAGTATCCCTGTACATTGTTAATATGGTATTGACCCTGTATATAGTCACCTTACCCCTATACATATCTACCTCCATCACTCCAGTATCCCTGTCACCTTCCCCTATACATATCTACCTCCATCACTCCAGTATCCCTGTCTCCTTCCCCCTATACATATCTACCTCCATCACTCCAGTATCCCTGTCTCCTTCCCCCTATACATATCTACCTCCATCACTCCAGTATCCCTGTCACCTTCCCCTATACATATCTACCTCCATCACTCCAGTATCCCTGTCTCCTTGCCCCTATACATATCTACCTCCATCTCTCAATTAATGTATTGTGTTGTTCTTATTTTTATATCGGGTGTTTTGTTGTTCGACTTCTGCTCTTGAGGAGTAGAGTTGTGCATGTGACATTACAACTTGAAAGTTAAAGCACACACTCACACACACACACACACACTCACACACACACAGTCCCACAGAGTCACGCGCCCCGTCTCCGTTTCATTCTTCTCTTCACATCCAAACCCCAGCAGACTCCCTCTCTCTCTCAGACATCAAAGGCAGGTGAACCCAGTAAATGACAGGTGAGGTGTCTATTACCTTTTGAAACCAGGCAAGACCCAGCCAGCCCTGGGATTACAACAATACAAAGGAACAGAGAGAAGAATGAACAGAGAAGTGGAGGAGTGGAGGAGGAGTAGAGGAGGAGTAGAGGAGGAGTGGAGGAGTGGAGGAGTGGAGGATGAGTAGAGGAGGAGGAGGAGCGGAGGATGAGGAGGAGGAGTAGAGGAGGAGTAGAGGAGGAGGAGGAGGAGGAGTGGAGGAGTGGAGGAGTGGAGGATGAGTAGAGGAGGAGGAGGAGCGGAGGATGAGGAGGAGGAGGAGAGGAGGAGTAGAGGAGGAGGAGGAGGAGGAGTGGAGGAGTGGAGGAGTGGAGGATGAGTAGAGGAGGAGGAGGAGCGGAGGATGAGGAGGAGGAGGAGAGGAGGAGTAGAGGAGGAGGAGGAGTGGAGGAGGAGTACAGGAGGAGGAGTGGAGGAGTATAGGAGGAGGAGGAGGAGTGGAGGAGGAGTAGAGGAGGAGGAGGAGGAGTAGAGGAGTAGGAGTGGAGGAGTATAGGAGGAGGAGGAGGAGTGGAGGAGTGGTGGAGGAGTAGAGGAGGAGGAGTAGAAGAGGAGTGGTCTGCTAGAGGAGCGTAGAGGAGGAGTAGAGGAGGAGTGGAGGAGGAGCGGAGGAGTAGAGGAGGAGGAGTAGAGGAGGTGTAGAGGAGGATGACTGAAGGAGGAGTAGAGGAGGAGGAGGTGTAGAGGAGGAGTAGAGGAGGATGAGAGGAGGAGGAGTGGAGGAGGAGGAGAAGAGTAGAAGTAGAGGAGAAGGAGTTGAGGAGGAGGAGTAGAGGAGGAGGAGGAGTGCAGGAGTAGAGGAGGAGGAGGAGAGGAGGAGGAGTAATTGATGAGTGGAGGAGTAGAGGAGGGGGAGTGGAGAAGGGGGAGTGGAGGAGGAGTAGAGGAGGAGGAGTAGAGGAGGAGGAGTAGAGGGGGAGGAGTAGAGGAAGAGTAGAGGAGGAGGAGTGGAGGAGCAGGAGTAGAGGAGGAGGAGTAGAAGAAGAGGAGGAGTAGATGAGGAGGAGGAGTAGAGGAAGAGGAGGAGTAGAAGAAGAGGAGGAGTAGATGAGGAGTAGAGGAGGAGGAGTAGAGGAGGAGTGGAGGAGGAGTAGAGGAGGAGGAGTAGAGGAGGAGCAAAGGAGGAGTAGAGGAAGAGTGGTCTGCTAGAGAAGGAGTTGAGGAGGTGTGTAGGTGGACTAGAGGAGGATGAGTAGAGGAGGAGTAGAGGAAGAGTGGAGGTAGAGCGGAGAGGGAGTGAAGGAGGAGTAGAGGAGGAGTAGAGGAGGAGGAGAAGGAGTTGAGGAGGAGTAGAGGATGAGAATTAGTGTAGCAGGAGTAGAGGAGGAGAAGTAGAGGAGGAGCAAAGGAGGAGTAGAGGAAGAGTGGTCTGCTAGAGAAGGAGTTGAGGAGGTGTGTAGGTGGACTAGAGGAGGATGAGTAGAGGAGGAGTAGAGGAAGAGTGGAGGTAGAGCGGAGAGGGAGTGAAGGAGGAGTAGAGGAGGAGTAGAGGAGGAGCAGAGGAGGAGTTGAGGAGGAGTAGAGGATGAGAATTAGTGTAGCAGGAGCAGAGGAGGAGTTGAGGAAGAGGCGTTGAGGAAGAGGAGTATAGGAGGAGTAGAGTGTTACCTAATATTACCTCAGTCACCAGTATTACTGTGTTACCTAATATTACCTCAGTCACCAGTATTACTGTGTTACCTAATATTACCTCAGTCACCAGTATTACTGTGTTACCTAATATTACCTCAGTCACCAGTATTACTGTGTTACCTAATATTACCTCAGTCACCAGTATTACTGTGTTACCTAATATTACCTCAGTCACCAGTATTACTGTGTTACCTAATATTACCTCAGTCACCAGTATTACTGTGTTACCTAATATTACCTCAGTCACCAGTATTACTGTGTTACCTAATATTACCTCAGTCACCAGTATTACTGTGTTACCTAATATTACCTCAGTCACCAGTATTACTGTGTTACCTAATATTACCTCAGTCACCAGTATTACTGTGTTACCTAATATTACCTCAGTCACCAGTATTACTGTGTTACCTAATATTACCTCAGTCACCAGTATTACTGTGTTACCTAATATTACCTCAGTCACCAGTATTACTGTGTTACCTAATATTACCTCAGTCACCAGTATTACTGTGTTACCTAATATTACCTCAGTCACCAGTATTACTGTGACTGTGTCAGAAGAAGGCCCCAAACATTGTCAATGACTAAAGCCATCATAGACTGTTCTCTCTGCTACAGCACGGCAAGTGGTACCGGAGCTCCAAGTCTGGGACCAAAAGGCTCCTTAACAGCTTCTACCCCCAAGCCATAAGACTCCTGAACACCTAATCAAATGGCTACCCAGACTTTTTCCAGTGTCCCCCCCCCCCCCCCCCATCTCCTCTTTACACCACTGCTACTCTCTGTTGTCATCTGTGCATAGTCACGTTAATAACTCACTACCAGACCCTATGGGACCCGGTCCAAATTATCAAAGTATTCAAAGAGGACTGCGAGGACCTCAAACAAAGTCGCTCTGCCACGCTGACAGACGAGACTCTTCAGCACCTTCAAATCGGGTCACTGCAGTCTGGACAGACACTCAAAGACGAGGGCTCTGAATGAAAAGGACAGCAAAACCACAGAAAATATGCGCAAATTTCTGTTAGGTTATTTCAGACATACTTTAGGATACGGAACAGCGTTGACCACATTCGAAACAAGCGATTAAATTGTAGATTTTTCACTTGGATTCTGTTATGGTCATATTTCATGTTCAGCATCTCCAGTGGTCTGCAGAATGTTGTTCCATACTGGAACACTGTGGATGCTGTCTGCCCCTGACAACACGTCACAGTTCCTGCTCGTGGAAACCACCGTCAGCCCGGCCAGGTAGAAACAGCTAGGCAGCTACATAAATCAGCCGTATGTCTGGGATGCAGTGGTGGACGGGGGGGAGGGGTGGCTCAAACGAGGCCCAAAACCAAGCTTGAGCAAACAGGCTCTTCAGGTGAGGCAGACAGACTATTCAGGTGTAAACCAACAGACTGACAGGTTCTCTTCAGGTGTGATTAACTCTGAAACTAATGTAATCCACACTGCATTAACTCATGTGTTTACTCTGTTTCCCACGGAGGCAGCTATGGTAACCACATCGTAGTTTTAATTAGCATATACATGTTCACCTCTCAGTGGTAAGACTTTGATGCAATCAGTATTATGAGGTTGCAGCGTTCAGCTAATCACGAGACATCTTTAGAGCGTTTTAGTTTGTTGGGATTTGGTGCTTGGGGATTCCTTGTGGTATTTAGTTAATGTGGTATATTAGTATAGGCCTATAGCAGGTAGTCTGTGGTATTTAGTTAATGTGGTATATTAGTATAGGTCTATAGCAGGTTGTCTGTGGTATTTAGTTAATGTGGTATATTAGTATAGGTCTATAGCAGGTAGTCTGTGGTATTTAGTTAATGTGGTATATTAGTATAGGCCTATAGCAGGTAGTCTGTGGTATTTAGTTAATGTGGTATATTAGTATAGGCCTATAGCAGGTAGTCTGTGGTATTTAGTTAATGTGGTATATTAGTATAGGTCTATAGCAGGTAGTCTGTGGTATTTAGTTAATGTGGTATATTAGTATAGGTCTATAGCAGGTAGTCTGTGGTATTTAGTTAATGTGGTATATTAGTATAGGTCTATAGCAGGTAGTCTGTGGTATTTAGTTAATGTGGTATATTAGTATAGGCTGTCTGTGGTATTTAGTTAATGTGGTATATTAGTATAGGCCTATAGCAGGTAGTCTGTGGTATTTAGTTAATGTGGTATATTAGTATAGGTCTATAGCAGGTAGTCTGTGGTATTTAGTTAATGTGGTATATTAGTATAGGTCTATAGCAGGTAGTCTGTGGTATTTAGTTAATGTGGTATATTAGTATAGGTCTATAGCAGGTAGTCTGTGGTATTTAGTTAATGTGGTATATTAGTATAGGCCTATAGCAGGTTGTCTGTGGTATTTAGTTAATGTGGTATATTAGTATAGGTCTATAGCAGGTAGTCTGTGGTATTTAGTTAATGTGGTATATTAGTATAGGTCTATAGCAGGTAGTCTGTGGTATTTTGTTAATGTGGTATATTAGTATAGGCTGTCTGTGGTATTATGTTAATGTGGTATATTAGTATAGGTCTATAGCAGGTAGTCTGTGGTATTTAGTTAATGTGGTATATTAGTATAGGCCTATAGCAGGTAGTCTGTGGTATTTAGTTAATGTGGTATATTAGTATAGGTCTATAGCAGGTAGTCTGTGGTATTTAGTTAATGTGGTATATTAGTATAGGCCTATAGCAGGTAGTCTGTGGTATTTAGTTAATGTGGTATATTAGTATAGGCCTATAGCAGGTAGTCTGTGGTACTTTGTTAATGTGGTATATTAGTATAGGTCTATAGCAGGTAGTCTGTGGTATTTAGTTAATGTGGTATATTAGTATAGGCCTATAGCAGGTAGTCTGTGGTATTTTGTTAATGTGGTATATTAGTATAGGCCTATAGCAGGTAGTCTGTGGTATTTTGTTAATGTGGTATATTAGTATAGGTCTATAGCAGGTAGTCTGTGGTATTTTGTTAATGTGGTATATTAGTATAGGTCTATAGCAGGTAGTCTGTGGTATTTAGTTAATGTGGTATATTAGTATAGGCCTATAGCAGGTAGTCTGTGGTATTTTGTTAATGTGGTATATTAGTATAGGTCTATAGCAGGTAGTCTGTGGTATTTTGTTAATGTGGTATATTAGTATAGGTCTATAGCAGGTAGTCTGTGGTACTTTGTTAATGTGGTATATTAGTATAGGTCTATAGCAGGTAGTCTGTGGTATTTTGTTAATGTGGTATATTAGTATAGGCCTATAGCAGGTAGTCTGTGGTATTTTGTTAATGTGGTATATTAGTATAGGTCTATAGCAGGTAGTCTGTGGTATTTTGTTAATGTGGTATATTAGTATAGGCTGTCTGTGGTATTTAGTTAATGTGGTATATTAGTATAGGCCTATAGCAGGTAGTCTGTGGTATTTAGTTAATGTGGTATATTAGTATAGGTCTATAGCAGGTAGTCTGTGGTATTTAGTTAATGTGGTATATTAGTATAGGCCTATAGCAGGTAGTCTGTGGTATTTAGTTAATGTGGTATATTAGTATAGGCCTATAGCAGGTTGTCTGTGGTATTTTGTTAATGTGGTATATTAGTATAGGCTGTCTGTGGTATTTAGTTAATGTGGTATATTAGTATAGGCCTATAGCAGGTAGTCTGTGGTATTTAGTTAATGTGGTATATTAGTATAGGCCTATAGCAGGTAGTCTGTGGTATTTTGTTAATGTGGTATATTAGTATAGGTCTATAGCAGGTAGTCTGTGGTATTTTGTTAATGTGGTATATTAGTATAGGTCTATAGCAGGTAGTCTGTGGTATTTTGTTAATGTGGTATATTAGTATAGGCTGTCTGTGGTATTTAGTTAATGTGGTATATTAGTATAGGCCTATAGCAGGTAGTCTGTGGTATTTAGTTAATGTGGTATATTAGTATAGGTCTATAGCAGGTAGTCTGTGGTATTTAGTTAATGTGGTATATTAGTATAGGCCTATAGCAGGTAGTCTGTGGTATTTTGTTAATGTGGTATATTAGTATAGGTCTATAGCAGGTAGTCTGTGGTATTTTGTTAATGTGGTATATTAGTATAGGCCTATAGCAGGTTGTCTGTGGTATTTAGTTAATGTGGTATATTAGTATAGGTCTATAGCAGGTAGTCTGTGGTATTTAGTTAATGTGGTATATTAGTATAGGCCTATAGCAGGTTGTCTGTGGTATTTAGTTAATGTGGTATATTAGTATAGGCCTATAGCAGGTTGTCTGTGGTATTTTGTTAATGTGGTATATTAGTATAGGTCTATAGCAGGTAGTCTGTGGTATTTAGTTAATGTGGTATATTAGTATAGGCCTATAGCAGGTTGTCTGTGGTATTTAGTTAATGTGGTATATTAGTATAGGTCTATAGCAGGTAGTCTGTGGTATTTAGTTAATGTGGTATATTAGTATAGGCTGTCTGTGGTATTTAGTTAATGTGGTATATTAGTATAGGCCTATAGCAGGTAGTCTGTGGTATTTTGTTAATGTGGTATATTAGTATAGGTCTATAGCAGGTAGTCTGTGGTATTTTGTTAATGTGGTATATTAGTATAGGCTGTCTGTGGTATTTAGTTAATGTGGTATATTAGTATAGGCCTATAGCAGGTAGTCTGTGGTATTTAGTTAATGTGGTATATTAGTATAGGTCTATAGCAGGTAGTCTGTGGTATTTAGTTAATGTGGTATATTAGTATAGGCCTATAGCAGGTAGTCTGTGGTACTTTGTTAATGTGGTATATTAGTATAGGTCTATAGCAGGTAGTCTGTGGTACTTTGTTAATGTGGTATATTAGTATAGGCCTATAGCAGGTAGTCTGTGGTATTTAGTTAATGTGGTATATTAGTATAGGTCTATAGCAGGTAGTCTGTGGTATTTAGTTAATGTGGTATATTAGTATAGGTCTATAGCAGGTAGTCTGTGGTATTTAGTTAATGTGGTATATTAGTATAGGCCTATAGCAGGTAGTCTGTGGTATTTAGTTAATGTGGTATATTAGTATAGGCCTATAGCAGGTAGTCTGTGGTATTTAGTTAATGTGGTATATTAGTATAGGTCTATAGCAGGTAGTCTGTGGTACTTTGTTAATGTGGTATATTAGTATAGGTCTATAGCAGGTAGTCTGTGGTATTTAGTTAATGTGGTATATTAGTATAGGTCTATAGCAGGTAGTCTGTGGTATTTAGTTAATGTGGTATATTAGTATAGGCTGTCTGTGGTATTTTGTTAATGTGGTATATTAGTATAGGCCTATAGCAGGTAGTCTGTGGTATTTTGTTAATGTGGTATATTAGTATAGGTCTATAGCAGGTAGTCTGTGGTATTTAGTTAATGTGGTATATTAGTATAGGTCTATAGCAGGTAGTCTGTGGTATTTAGTTAATGTGGTATATTAGTATAGGTCTATAGCAGGTAGTCTGTGGTACTTTGTTAATGTGGTATATTAGTATAGGCCTATAGCAGGTAGTCTGTGGTACTTTGTTAATGTGGTATATTAGTATAGGCCTATAGCAGGTAGTCTGTGGTACTTTGTTAATGTGGTATATTAGTATAGGTCTATAGCAGGTAGTCTGTGGTACTTTGTTAATGTGGTATATTAGTATAGGTCTATAGCAGGTAGTCTGTGGTACTTTGTTAATGTGGTATATTAGTATAGGCCTATAGCAGGTAGTCTGTGGTACTTTGTTAATGTGGTATATTAGTATAGGTCTATAGCAGGTAGTCTGTGGTACTTTGTTAATGTGGTATATTAGTATAGGTCTATAGCAGGTAGTCTGTGGTACTTTGTTAATGTGGTATATTAGTATAGGTCTATAGCAGGTAGTCTGTGGTATTTTGTTAATGTGGTATATTAGTATAGGTCTATAGCAGGTAGTCTGTGGTATTTTGTTAATGTGGTATATTAGTATAGGTCTATAGCAGGTAGTCTGTGGTACTTTGTTAATGTGGTATATTAGTATAGGCCTATAGCAGGTAGTCTGTGGTATTTAGTTAATGTGGTATATTAGTATAGGTCTATAGCAGGTAGTCTGTGGTATTTAGTTAATGTGGTATATTAGTATAGGCCTATAGCAGGTTGTCTGTGGTATTTAGTTAATGTGGTATATTAGTATAGGTAGCTTATACTATATATGTTGACTGTATATGTTCATTATAAATGTACACTATATATGTTGACTGTATATGTTCATTATAAATGTACACTATATATGTTGACTGTATATGTTCATTATAAATGTACACTATATATGTTGACTGTATATGTTCATTATAAATGTACACTATATATGTTGACTGTATATGTTCATTATAAATGTACACTATATATGTTGACTGTATATGTTCATTATAAATGTACACTATATATGTTGACTGTATATGTTCATTATAAATGTACACTATATATGTTGACTGTATATGTTCATTATAAATGTACACTATATATGTTGACTGTATATGTTCATTATAAATGTACACTATATATGTTGACTGTATATGTTCATTATAAATGTACACTATATATGTTGACTGTATATGTTCATTATAAATGTACACTATATATGTTGACTGTATATGTTCATTATAAATGTACACTATATATGTTGACTGTATATGTTCATTATAAATGTACACTATATATGTTGACTGTATATGTTCATTATAAATGTACACTATATATGTTGACTGTATATGTTCATTATAAATGTACACTATATATGTTGACTGTATATGTTCATTATAAATGTACACTATATATGTTGACTGTATATGTTCATTATAAATGTACACTATATATGTTGACTGTATATGTTCATTATAAATGTACACTATATATGTTGACTGTATATGTTCATTATAAATGTACACTATATATGTTGACTGTATATGTTCATTATAAATGTACACTATATATGTTGACTGTATATGTTCATTATAAATGTACACTATATATGTTGACTGTATATGTTCATTATAAATGTACACTATATATGTTGACTGTATATGTTCATTATAAATGTTCATTATATATGTTCACTAGACAGTGCATTCGGAAAGTATTCAGACCCCTTGACTTTTTCCACATTTTGTTACATTACAGCCTTATTTTATAATGTATTACAAAAAAGAAATTCCTCACTAATCTATCCCATAATGACAAAGTGAAAATAGGTTTTTAGAAATGTCTGCAAATCTATGACAAATTAAAAACAGAATTTCCTTATTTACATAAGTATTCAGACCCTTTACTATGAGACTCAAAATGTAGCTCAGGTGCATCCTGTTTCCATTGAGTCCACCTGTGGTAAATTCAATTGATTGGAGATGATTTGGAAAGGCCCACACCAATCCATACAAGGTCCCACAGTTGACAGTGCATGTCAGAGCATAAACCAAGCCATGAAGTCAAAGGAATTCTCCATAGAGACAGGATTGTGTCGAGGCCCAGATCTGGGGAAGGGTACCAAAACATTTCTACAGCATTGAAGGTCCCCGAGAACACAGCGGTCCTTTATTCTTTATTCTTAAATAGAAGAAGTTGGAACCACCAAGACTCTTCCTAGAGCTGGCCGCCCGGCCAAACTGAGCAATGGTGGGAGAATGGCCTTGGTCAGGGAGGTGACCAACAACCCAATGGTCACTGTGACGAAGCTCCTGAGTTTCTGTGTGCTTTGAGAGACGATTAATGCGACGCGGTGATGATGTAGTTTTGTGACATGGTGCCATTGGTCTAGGTGTCAGGGTCAGCTATTGGTCTAGGTGTCAGGATCAGCTATTGGTCTAGGTGTCAGGATCAGCTATTGGTCTAGGTGTCAGGGTCAGCCATTGGTCTAGGTGTCAGGGTCAGCTATTGGTCTAGGTGTCAGGATCAGCTATTGGTCTAGGTGTCAGGATCAGCTATTGGTCTAGGTGTCAGGATCAGCTATTGGTCTAGGTGTCAGGATCAGCTATTGGTCTAGGTGTCAGGATCAGCTATTGGTCTAGGTGTCAGGATCAGCTATTGGTCTAGGTGTCAGGGTCAGCTATTGGTCTAGGTGTCAGGATCAGCTATTGGTCTAGGTGTCAGGATCAGCTATTGGTCTAGGTGTCAGGATCAGCTATTGGTCTAGGAGTCAGGACTAGGTCTCAGGATAGGCTATTGGTCTAGGTGTCAGGATCAGCTATTGGTCTAGGTGTCAGAATCAGCTATTGGTCTAGGAGTCAGGACTAGGTCTCAGGATAGGCTATTGGACTAGGTGTCAGGATCAGCTATTGGTCTAGGTGTCAGGATCAGCTATTGGTCTAGGTGTCAGAATCAGCTATTGGTCTAGGTGTCAGAATCAGCTATTGGTCTAGGTGTCAGGATCAACTATTGGTCTAGGTCTCAGGATAGGCTATTGGACTAGGTTTTAGAATCAGCCATTGGTCTAGGTGTCAGAATCAGCTATTGGTCTAGGTGTCAGGATCAGCTATTGGTCTAGGTGTCAGGGTCAGCTATTGGTCTAGGTGTCAGGATCAGCTATTGGTCTAGGTGTCAGGATCAGCTATTGGTCTTAGGTGTCAGGATCAGCTATTGGTCTAGGTGTCAGAATCAGCTATTGGTCTAGGTGTCAGGATCAACTATTGGTCTAGGTCTCAGGATAGGCTATTGGACTAGGTTTTAGAATCAGCCATTGGTTTAAGTGTCAGAATCAGCTATTGGTCTAGGTGTCAGGATCAGCTATTGGTTTAGGTGTCAGGGTCAGCTATTGGTCTAGGTGTCAGGGTCAGCTATTGGTCTAGGTGTCAGGGTCAGCTATTGGTCTAGGTGTGTCTGATGTTTCTCACTAGGTATTCCAGAGATGTGTAACAGACATTCTTAGGTAGAGGTGGCAACAAGGTGGAATAGGTGTGTGTGATTGTGTTTGCTATAGTGTCATAATCAAAGCCCAGCAATTGGCCTTGGTGTCTCAGGTGTGTTTCAGGTGTTCTCTGATGTCCCCCGGTGACGCCCCCTCTGCTCCTCCACTGGTGAGTGTTCCTCAATGTAGCGTGAAAATGGGACGTAGGTCACTGACTGTGAGTGCAGTGCCTCAGCCCTCTCTCGCTCTCTCCTCTTCCCCTCCACCACCTCCTAGTCATCCTATCATCAAAGAGGTGTACCCCTCTCACCCCTCCCACCCTCTCACCCTCTCTCGGCCCTCTCACTCTCTCTCGGCCCTCTCACCCTCTCACCCTCTCTTGGCCCTCTCACCCTCTCTCGGCCCTCTCACCCCTCTCACCCTCTCTCGGCCCTCACTTCAAAACATTATGAACGGGGCCATCAGGTCCCTCTTCATCTATACATTAAACTGTTATCACTGAAAACAATAATGAGTCGTTAGGACGTCCCCGGGACGTCACGAAATGGTCGCCTAAAGTCGTCAGGATGTTGTGTCATGGTCCCCTGGAGGTTAATGTCTAGTTCCCGGTTTGTCCCGGTGACGTCTCCTGATGGTGGCAAAAGAAACAAACGTGTCACCCAGGGCACCCTAGTTTCATTAAACATCACCCTCGTTAACGTAGCAGAGCCCTGATTGGTTAACTACTGATCCAGTCACAGCTGACAACGCTAGGGACAACCACACAAACAGTGCTTTTAGCATATCATGTTTCAACTTATATACTTGACAGACATGATTACATTGTGTATATTATTATTGTAATTATTCGCCTACCTCCTCATGCCTTTTGCACACAATGTATAGAGACTATTTTTTCTTTTTTTCTACTGTAACTCTGTGTTGTCTGTTCACACTGCTTTGCTTTATCTTGGCCAGGTCGCAGTTGTAAATGAGAACCTGTTCTCAACTGGCCTACCTGGTTAAATAAAGGTGATCTGGTCTACCTGGTTAAATAAAGCTGATCTGGTCTACCTGGTTAAATAAAGGTGATCTGGTCTACCTGGTTAAATAAAGGTGATCTGTTCTACCTGGTTAAATAAAGGTGATCTGGTCTACCTGGTTAAATAAAGGTGATCTGTTCTACCTGGTTAAATAAAGGTGATCTGGCCTACCTGGTTAAATAACGGTGATCTGGTCTACCTGGTTAAATAAAGGTGATCTGGTCTACCTGGTTAAATAAAGGTGATCTGGCCTACCTGGTTAAATAACGGTGATCTGGTCTACCTGGTTAAATAAAGGTGATCTGGTCTACCTGGTTAAATAAAGGTGAAATAAAAAATAAAATAAAAACATGTCCTCGCCTGGGATTTGAACTGACAACCTCACCATTTCAATCGTCCTGCTATCTTCCTAATCTTCCTGCTACACCACCATCAACAAACTAATCAAATAAAATGTTATTTGTCACATGCGCCGAATAAACCTCACAGTGAAATGCTTTCGTAAAAGACCTTTTAACCAACAACGCAGTTTAAAGAAAAAGTAATTGTTAAGTAAAGAAATTATATAAGTTTAAAATAACAAATAATTAAAGAGCAGCAGTAACATAACAGTAGTGAGGCTTTATACAGGGTATTACGGTATAGAGTCAATGTGGAGGCTATATACAGGGTACTACGGTATAGAGTCAATGTGGAGGCTATATACAGGGTATTACGGTACAGAGTCAATGTGGAGGCTATATACAGGGGGTACCGGTACAGAGTCAATGTGGAGGCTATATACAGGGGGTACCAGTACAGAGTCAATGTGGAGGCTATATACAGGGTATTACGGTACAGAGTCAATGTGGAGGCTATATACAGGGGGTACCGGTATAGAGTCAATGTGGAGGCTATATACAGGGTATTACGGTACAGAGTCAATGTGGAGGCTATATACAGGGTATTACGGTACAGAGTCAATGTGGAGGCTATATACAGGGTATTACGGTACAGAGTCAATGTGGAGGCTATATACAGGGGGTACCAGTACAGAGTCAATGTGGAGGCTATATACAGGGGGTACCAGTACAGAGTCAATGTGGAGGCTATATACAGGGGGTACCAGTACAGAGTCAATGTGGAGGCTATATACAGGGGGTACCAGTACAGAGTCAATGTGGAGGCTATATACAGGGGGTACCAGTACAGAGTCAGTGTGGAGGCTTTATACAGGGGGTACCAGTACAGAGTCAATGTGGAGGCTATATACAGGGGGTACCGGTACAGAGTCAGTGTGGAGGCTATATACAGGGGTACCGGTACAGAGTCAATGTGGAGGCTATATACAGGGGGTACCGGTACAGAGTCAATGTGGAGGCTATATACAGGGGTACCGGTATAGAGTCAATGTGGAGGGGGGGGGGGGGTGCAAATAGTCTGGGTAGCCATTTGATTAGCTGTTCAGGAGTCTTATGGCTTGGGGGTATAGAAGCTGAAGAAGATGTTCAATGACTGAGTTCACCTGTAAGCCTATTCCTACATCTTCACTTCAAAGTAAATCTGAGCTCTGTTAAAAATACACTGAATAAAAACTCTTCTTTATCAGGAGTAACATTAAAATAGAATAATATGCCCCGTCAACTGATCCCGTCAACTGTTCTGAAAACCCAAACTCAAATAGCTGGAATAAGTAGATGAAGACAATGAGAGAATGGTCAGATTAACTGATAAATCAAATCAAATTTATTTATATAGCCCTAATTTATTTATATATTCCAGAGACTGACTTCAAAGGGGTAACGTTATCCCTAACGGTCTGTGTTCAACATCCCTCCTCTATCATCATGTTTCTCTCTGTCTCTAATATCAAAGAACAAGTAGTATTAATACGATGCTCCAGTTCTTGAAGTTAATAACAACGTCTGAAAAATACTTTCCACAGCAGGTTCAGACTCAGACCTGTCCTCTCTGGGAGACTGCACAACTCCGGCTCTCTGGGAATAAAACAGTCACAGAGCCGAGACAGAAACCGAGGACTACGGTACAGATAGAAGCCGGGACAAAAGCCTTATCGCAGACGAGAGGTCGGGCCTGTCTGGGAATGTTGGAATCCCCCTGAAAGACAAGCATGGCTTCTACAGGAACAAATTCATATGCTACAGGAACAACTCGATTTAGCCAAAACTAAATACGATGATATTCACGTCAAACTAGATCAATCTGAAGAGTTAACTACAAACAGGAGCCCTCAACTTGATAACATGCATGCAGTTTTGTTGAACGTTACTCAAAGTAACACGGTTCTACTCAAAACGCTGTAGACCGGCCTCCCGGGTGGCGCAGTGGTTAAGGGCGCTGTACTGCAGCGCCAGCTGTGCCACCAGAGACTCTGGGTTCGTGCCCAGGCTCTGTCGTAACCAGCCGCGACCGGGAGGTCAGTGGGGCGACGCACAATTGGCCTAGCGTCGTCCGGGTTAGGGAGGGTTTGGCCGATAGGGAAAAACTTGCCTCATCGAGCACCAGCGACTCTTGTGCGGGCCGGGCGCAGTGCGCGCTAGCCAAGGTGGCCAGGTGCACAGTGTTTCCTCTGACACATTGGTGCGGCTGGCTTCCGGGTTGGATGCGCGCTGTGTTAGGAAGCAGTGCGGCTTGGTTGGGTTGTGTATCGGAGGACGCATGACTTTCAACCTTCGTCTCTCCCGAGCCCGTACGGGAGTTGTAGCGATGAGACAAGATAGTAGCTGCTAAACAATTGGATACCACGAAATTGGGGAGAAAAAGGGGTAAAATTCAAAACAAAAAAACAAAAAAAACCGTTGCAGACCAAAGACGATGAACACAATGACAAAGTTGGTTGACAAATCAGCAGAACTCATTGAAGTCGCTGACCAAATGAAGGATGAGAGAACTCAGGTGATGAAGATGGAAATGTTGATTTCTAAGCAAGCGGAGGAAATCTCATCACTAAATCTCTCGCACTATCTGCAAACCATGACAGATACGTTTGAGACCGAAAGGAGCAAGTGTGACACTCACGTGTCCAAAATCAGTACTCTAAGCGCTCAAGTGGACTCTGCAGTGCAGCAGAATACCACCCTTAGGTACCATCTGGAGGAAGTCCGCTCTACAGCGTGACTACCAATCCAAGCAACCGGAGCCCTGTACTCACAGTAGTACAGGGCTCCGGTTGGTTTCAGACCTTGCCTCCATTAAGTGTCCCTCAGTCTTCTCCTATTGGCCATTCGGCACTGAGTAATATTGTGCCTCTTGGCCAACAACAACAAGGCTTCTCCTCTTGGCCTTTCGGCCCCAATCACAGGATGAAGCCAACCCCCTCCACCCCCTTGGCGCTGAATACCTTGACAAACTCAAGGATTTCCCCACCTTTGACCCCGTTCCAGGTCAGCCAAACGATACTGAGACGTTCCTAGCTGACATAGAGGACGCGTTGGATGGCTACCTGAATGCTACGGGTTCTGACAGGGTTTCCCTGTTGAAGCGAACATCAAATAGACACGTGACAAACTTCATTAGTCTACAACAGCAACATGTGCTAAATAACTATGCTAAACTTGTCACAGCTTTGAAATTAGAATTCAGTGGTTCTGCGTCTCGAAAACACAATAGCTCACTGGCTAACACCGTCAAACAAGCTCGGAACGAACACCCACAAGCTTACTTGTTCAGCTTACTTTGGTCTACTCACTGAAACAGGCATAGAAGACCTGTTACCTTTTAAACAAATGTTCCTGTCGAACATGTATCCTACCATCATTACCTACTTGGGCCCTGCAGCCCACGTTGGCTTGCCTATCTTACAACTCAGAGAGCTTGCAAGCACAGCTTTTGAGGCATCAAAAGTTCACAACGCTAAGAGCCCTGACCAATCGGTTTTGAAGTTTGACCAGGACCACTCACTCCAGTCAGAGGGTGCATTATCAGGTATTGGAACGCTAAGAGCCCTGACCACTCGGTTTTGAAGTTTGACCAGGACCACTCACTCCAGTCAGAGGGTGCATTATCAGGTATTGGAACGCTAAGAGCCCTGACCACTCGGTTTTGAAGTTTGACCAGGACCACTCACTCCAGTCAGAGGGTGCATTATCAGGTATTGGAACACTAAGAGCCCTGACCACTCGGTTTTGAAGTTTGACCAGGACCACTCACTCCAGTT